>NW_020450485.1:318414-373912 GCF_003343035.1 Apteryx rowi | reverse complement strand
CAGCAGGTCGAGGGAGGTGATCCTCCCCCTCTCCTCAGCCCTGGTGAGGCCACATCTGGAGTACTGCGTCCAGTTCTGGGCTCCCCAGTACAAGAGGGATGTGGCACTACTGCAGCAAGTCCAGCGAAGGGCTACAAAGATGATTAGGGGACTGGAGCATCTCTCTTAGGAGGAAAGGCTGAGCGAGCCGGGCCTGTTTAACCTGGAGAAGAGAAGACTGAGAGGATGGGGCCAGACTCTTTTCAGCGGTGCCCAGCGACAGGACGTGAGGCAGCGGGAACAAACTGAAACACAGGAAGTTGCATCTGAACATGAGGAAAAGCTTCTTCACTGTGGGGGTGACAGAGCACTGGAACAGGTTGCCCAGAGAGCTTGTGGAGTCTCCTTCTCTGGAGATATTCAAAACCCGCCTGGACACGATCCTGTGCAACATTCTCTAGGTGACTCTGCTTGATCAGGGGGGTTGGACTAGATGATCTCCTGAGGTCTCTTCCAACCTCAACCATTCTGTGATTCTGTGACCTTTCTCTAGTGGGAAATACAAATGGTAGAGAGATGTAGGCCTCTCTCCCTTTACCCTCTGTAAGCTGTCACCCACCTCCTCCAGGGGTTTTGCTGCCCACGAGCCAGGGACAGGAGGCCCAGCTCTCAGACAGCCCAGCTGGACAACCTGCTAAGACAGATGAGGAAATTGGTAAGTTGTGAGAAAGAGCTGTGAAAAAGCCTGTAGAGCAGAGGTAAGGAAGATCAGTAAGGTAAAATTACAGACAGGTTAGATTGCTGAGACAGGATCATTAGTAGCTCAGGATTTAAGAAGGAAGGTATGGAAGAATATAAAATCCCCAAGGACAAAGCAAAGGAGAGGCTGGATGATAGCAGCTCAGTAACATCGAGGATCCATTTCAGGTAGCAAAAAAGTTTGACCCTTCTCCTCCTGATTAATGCCTGCCTGGCCAGCAGTCTCTTTGAGTGTCTTATTATTGGGGTGGTGAGTATAACAAGCCTAGCAGCTTATTACATTCTAGCTATCTTTGTGCTTCCAGGCCAAGATATAATTGTCTTAAACTTTAAAGCTTAATATACCTTGCTTGCAAGGTTTCTGCGCATGGCTAAAGGTATGCAAACAGGTGCCCCAAACGGACATTGTCTCAGGAGTAAAGTTTTAAAGTTTTGTAGCACTGTTTGGTTTTGAATTTGGGGGTTTGAAAAAAGAGGCTTTTAATCTGTCATTTTATTAACCAGTTTGAATTGAGGCAAAAGCATGCATGCTGTGTGGACAAAGCCCCTAGGAGTATTCATACTGTTGTCACTTACGGCTTTCTATGTGGTTTCTGTGCCTGGATATTTTGTAGTTAATGTAACTCCCAAAAAGGCAACTGAGACTAGCATTTCTCAAGGGCTTTGAAGGCAGAGCCACTCAGTTCCATTCTTTTTACAAACTATGAGCACTGAGCCATGAAACCAAGAGTAGCAGCATGGTTTTAGGCAATGTATGCATAGTTGATTGCAGTTTTTAAATTATTACTCTTTAGCAAAATTTCTGGCATTCAGTTTGTATTAGCAGAACTCCTAGAACTTGAAAATATTTGCAAGAAGGAAGTAGTAGTAATGTCTCAATTACCAGAACCTGAACAGCCCGTCAGTGTTGACTGCACATTATCAGTGACCACCAGTCTGGCCACCAAAAGGATCATTTCAGCCTCCAGAGAAACAGCTCTCCGTGACTTCCCCGGGTTATGTTAGAGTTCCCTGCTGGGCCCTTGTTCTTTGTCAAGGAAGCAGCATTACAAACACATTCCTCCCCATTAGAATTTAGTCTACCTTATTTAACTTTCCAGATGTTTGACTTCAATACATATTAGAGCTGTTGCTGTTAAGCAACTAGAGGTTGAGTTATCTTGAGAAATCTCCACTTAGGAAACTGGGACAGGTTTAGCAGTGTTGCTCTGACTTGTTAAGAAATTCTTCTAGCAATACTTCCCTTCTTCAGTGTGTCCTCAGACACTCAAAATGATGGAGGCTTCACAAGAACTGGCTTGAGGCTAGTTTCAGTTAAACCCTCACCTGACCAAGCGGCTGGGACCCTCAGTTAGTGGAGGGAGACGCCTTTGCATGACAAGAGACAATGGTCATGAAATCATCCCAGGCTCAACAAGCAGTAAAAAGCTCAGAATTATTCTGGTTCCAAATAGCTTCAAAGAGGATACACTTCCACATCCATCACTGCAGCTGTCAGCATATTTGCCATACACCTAGTATTTTCCTCCCTGTCTACAGCAGTATGTTGCTCATGGGGGCGGATCTAAGTTGAAATCTAAATTCTTCAGTTGAAGCTGTCAAGCTGGCTTCCTCCCACTGACTTATAGAGCCAGGTATCATTATTGCTCTGAAAGATGCAACGGAAGGAAACTGAGCAATTAAGGGTGCCTGTAAAACCCTGTCAAGCTGCTGAGTAGTCTATTTATTTTCCTACTGATCTTGTCTTTCTTTCTTTCTTTGAAGTATAATAACTCTCCCATCACATTCTTAAAGTTCCCCATGTCGCACAGCGCCTTAACTTTTGTAATGCTAAGGACCTCTCATTTGCAATTCTGTAGTCTGTCTTTCACTCAGCTCTGTAATCTTTCTCCTAAGCTGCTATGGCAATATTTTTCCAGTGTCATTCTCATGCTGTTATTCTTGTGCTGTTTTTTGCTTGGCCTTGCACCTTTAAATTCGGATATCACTGTTATGTTGGGTTTCTCACAGGAAATGACTGCCCTCAAGTGAGAATTGCCCCTTCTTCCACACTTTTTTCTACACCTTGTTATGTAGTTTTTAGTTTATACTAGAGGAAAAACAAGACTTAGTAGATAACATAGTACATAATAGTCATTTCTATATCTGATAAGTATTACCCAATAATATATATGCACAATGCCTAGCCAATGACCTTACCTTCTGTGTAGGAGGTGTCCCAGATGCTACCCTGAAGTCAGTATTTGCACTGTAGGCTACTAAAGTCTGTTTTCAATTTACACGATGTATGTTGCTGGCATCTTTTGTTTTTAATTAAGTTACAGGATATTGTGAAGTGCTTGGGACTGGGATTATCTTTCCCCATGTGCTAGTTTGGCACCTAGTATCTTGGGCACTAAATCTGACAAGAATTTTCCAGTGGAATCACCACAGAGCTATGGTACTTACATAAGCCTTTGCATCATTAACAGTCCATTCAGTTTGGGTAAAAAGTATTACTTTACTTTTACTACTTTGGGTTTGCAGATACTGAAAAAGCTCAGAGCATTTGAAATCTCAAGTCCTTTCTGTATATAGTATTTTTAGTGTAAGTAACACCGTACTGTTACTTCTTGGACTGGCTGTCAGGATTCAGGTGGCTGAGGTGATGCAGCTCACTCAGACATCCTTCTGTTTGGGCTGCAAGAAATCACTGCACACAGAAATCTCTGTTTCACAAGGAGAGCCATGCTCAGTCACCCACATGTGGAACTTACTCGTATGCTTTGTGTATATTGATTACTGAGGGGAAAAAATGAACCCAGGTGAGTACATTTTGTCACAGGAGATATATCTAAAGCAGGTTGAATGGGAGCACCAACCTAGTTACTTACAATCTTTAAAAATATTCCAAGCTGGGTGTTAACATAAACAACATTACAGTGACCACTGCAGCCTACAAAGCCCTGCCTTTTGGGCTACTGTGGCTTGAGCCAAATGCATTTAAAGACAGCCTGCAGTTAGAAGATCTGAAGGCTCGGGAACAATCCTGGCGCAAACAGGAATGACCTTCATTTGGAATCAGAGAGTCATGGGTAAAGGTGGAGCTCAGGAGTCCCCCTAGCTCATCTCCTTTCCCTAGGTCAGATCAGCTACAGTGATATCATTCCTGACAAATGTGTGTTGAACATAGTGGATCAAGCTTTCATATGCTAATACTTTCTAAACTGTTTTTATGATTTGGAAAAGAATGACTAAATTTCATCTCATTAGATCTAACAGAACAAGGAGAAAGGAAAATCTGAGCAGCTGTAAATTATTTCTTTTCACATTTGGAATGCTAAGTCTCATACCTGGATTAAATATGCTTGGCTGGCAGCATTTTAACTGACCTCAGGCTATGCCTAATGCCAAAAGAAAAAAGCAGCATAAAATTAAGAGATTGAAAATTCCAAATATCTTTTTTTTTCTCTGACAAGGTGTTTGTAGGTAGAACCAAACACAATGTCTTCAACAAATACTAAATTTGCACTAATAAAAAGAGGAAAAAAAAGAAGAACAAGCAAGACTTCTCTTCAAATAAGGTCATATCTGGGGAATAGATTTGGGCTAAGAAAATGAGGGGAAGGGAACATTTTTAATGTTTTTTAATTTTTTTAAGAAAAAAGAGGATTAAAATCTAGCTATAACAGGAGTAAATAATCCTCCTTCCTGTAAATCAGACAAAATATTTTGATTCACACTGCAGCAAATGTTTTTGGTTGAGCTGCAATTAATTTTTTCTGTGTATCTTTGTGTGTGGATATGGGTGAATGTTTAAATGTCTTTAAAAAGATTAAATAAATTTCCTACTCAGCCATCATAATGAAAATTCTGTCTAGTTACCTGCCCAGTTAAACTTCTGAGTACAAAACTTCTCTTCTGGAAAAGGGAATCTAGCC
This sequence comes from Apteryx rowi, assembly GCF_003343035.1. Classification (NCBI taxonomy): domain Eukaryota; kingdom Metazoa; phylum Chordata; class Aves; order Apterygiformes; family Apterygidae; genus Apteryx; species Apteryx rowi. The sequence goes on along the minus strand of NW_020450485.1, from coordinate 369,254 downwards.
CACAGTGGTCAGTGAAAGATTACTCTTCATCTAAAATGATATTTATGATGAAGAGACATCATACCAGGAATCTTGTTTGCTTTTCCTAACTATCTCAGGTGTTCCCTGCACACTCAGCCATATTATTCTTACAGTCAGCCATGGATCAGCACGACTACACTACCATAACCATGATTTTTACAGGTTTATATAGTGAGCCAGAGTTAAAACAAACCTTCTTTCCTTCATATGCTCACTTATATGAAATGACAGATGCCCCATTGTAATATGCAGAATTATGCTTCCCTGTACAAAATGGGCCAGATTCTCTGATCTGGTATCATCGCTTTGCACTATATTGCAAATATAATTCACACCTAAAGCCTTGTTAGCTGACACAGCAAGGATTATCCCATTGCAAGGATAATCCTTTTGGACACAGACTAAGTCTTAGAGCTTGCCTGGGACTCATTCCTGCGCCATGAATATAGCAAGGGAAGAAGGGTGTCGGTAGATGACAAGAAAGTATAATTAGTGTTTTACCATGTCACACCAGGCACCCCCCTCCAAAGGCTTGCAGTGTGTCTCTAATACAATTGCCAGCAAGACTCCCCCAATACCTAACAACACATATGCATGGAGGTGGAGAAGACTGAGCTAGACAGTGTAAGCCTTCTCAACTGACCAATTATTTTCACTGTTTGGGGGTATCATGTTTAACATTCATGTGATACTCAGAGAAAAAATAAATAGAAATCTAGCAAAAAAGATTGTATATTTAATAGTCTCTGAAAGATTTTGTCAATGCATACTCAGAAGGCTGTAACAGAGACCAAGAAATGGCAGCCAAAAATTATCAGATAAAATATATATTGAATTCAGGAAGAAAAGGAAATGAAGTAGTCCCCAAAATACCACAGAGTGTCTTCATTCCCATTCCTCAACTAAGCAAAGCCTTGTAAGGGATGAAGGGTCAGTCCAGGCTGGGTTGGCACCACCTTGATTCCTGCTCACACTCAGTGGGGCTGATGGCCAGGCAAACCATAAAAGCCCCACGAAAACAGCCCCTTCTCTCCTCTAAATGCCAGCAGTGCATTGCCCCCTCTGCAGCTAGCTGAAAATCACCAGTAGCAGGGAGACTGCAGGTCTCTCCTATCTTTAGCTCTCTTACTCTCCATGATACCAGGTACTTTGAGAGCAGAAAGATTCTTTAACAGAGAAATGAATGAGTCAGATAGGGAAATTGGATTCCTGGGTCGCAAATTCCACTGAATTTTCTCTTCAGAGCTGGATAAACTTGTGGGTAGGGGGCCAGAAGGGTGCTGGAAGAGCCCAGCTGTCCCTGCAGACTCTGTGTGAGCTCAAGCAAGTCACTCAAGTCTGTTTGCCAGTTCTTTTATCTGCAACATAAAAATGATAATCCTTTGTTTCTCACATCTCATGAGTATGCTTTGTTCAGTTTTCTGAAACAAGAACCATGCTGAGTGTGAACTGCACTGAACACAAGGACTTTTTGTTTTTACTTATCGATATCCAAATAATAGAAGTAGCAATAACTGTCTGGACACCCTTGGATGAGTTTTAAAGCAGGTAAGGAGAGACCACTTAAACCATTTTCCAGTTTAAATTGCAATATGATCCTATCACAAACTGACACATCAGTTCTCCCTAGTATTGAAGAAATGCATAATCTAACACATAATACAAAATTATTCTCCAAGAGGTACATCTAGGCTATGGACTTCAGTAGTATGGAGAATTTTTTAAGAGTTGATAATAACTATAGTTTACTGAGAGCAATCAGCAGGTACATCTCTGGCTCCTTACTATGAATCTACTGTGGGAAGCCATATCAATTTTTCTAGTACATGAGATTTTTTCACACTTGTATAAACACATAAGATTATCCTCTTAAAATATACCTGAATAATGTTCACATGGATCTTGGCTTTCACTAATGTTCATGCAAAGCTGCATATTCAGTGACCTTCATACATACCATTTGAACACTAGTGTCTGCTCTGGGTATATAAGGTTAAGCTCATTCTCCTACTTGGGTAGATATTAAAAGCCCTCTGTGCTGTGCACAGGTGTTGCTGCTCATAGACCATGTAAGGACAGCAGCAGTGCTCCTGGGCATGCAGCAGCTGAGCAGCAGCTAGCAGGCCCTTTGCTGAACAGGCTTATGCAGAATCCCTGCTATTGTAAAAAAAATTGTCAGTGATGTGGAAACGAGAATGCTCCCCATTATAAGAGTAATTTCATTCATTAACTTAACTTTTAAACCTTAAAACTACTGACTGTCCCCCATTTTCTCATGTCACCACAGCTGAAAGTAGTTGAACTACAAAGTAGTTTTAACTAAAGTTGAAAGYACCTTAGCCTATGTTTTCAGGGAGGCTGTGCCAACATGTCTGAGCTGCCATATGCATTAGAGCAAATGGCTGAGCTGAAACACTCAAGGAATTGTTATATGAAGCCCATACACTACCTAATCCATACTGACAGGCAAGATCAAGCTACCTTTTCAGACATGATGTTGTGTCAACATCAGATGCCTGTTTAGAAAATCTCAGTGCTACAATGCAAAACCTTTGTTTGCGTTGCATCACTCTGGTTGCTACAGAGATGGTTTTTCCACTTAAATGACGAATATGTTGTCCTGTGCTGCTACCTCATTTTCTCTAGATGCTTATAGCTTCATAAGATCAGCACACCTGTGGCATCTGAAGAATTTCTGCTCATATATTTATTTCTAGAAAAAATATCTGCCAGTGGAACAGTGGACTGAAATATCTCTTTTGCTCTTTACATCTACAACAATGGCCTAGGAGTGATTTTGGAACATCACTGGTAATTTATTCTTCAGTATTATATGAGTAATACCTGTTGTCAGACAAAACAGGAAGCTTACTGAGGAACATAGGGTTTTTTGCCAAACATTCAGCTTTGGGCACATTAAAAAAAAAAAAAAAATCAGTATCTTGCATTTCTGAAACTTAGCCTGAGGTTCAATTGCCTAAATATAGGTGTACAAATTCCTTTGAGATGCCATCGAATATCCCACTTGGCCTCTGCTGTAGAACTGCCTGGGACTGGCAGCAGGTCCTATCTGCCAGCTCCATGCAGATAGTTCTACTATCCTAAGACAGATCAAATAGCATTAGACACTTACAGTTAGGCATCTGCTTTCCATCCTCAATGTTGCATTGTTTATGGACCAGGGTTTTGATGCCTTTCACAAAAATAAGGGGAAGGAGATGTCATTGCCCTCTTCTCCTTTTCCAACAGCCCCTAAAATCTAGCTTAGTGAGTCAAGGCACTGATCAGAGATGTGGGAAATCCAGATTCAAATCCCTATTCTGCCTCATTTAGACCATGGATTTCAACCCTCACAGAAGATGCCTGAACTATCAGGTAAGTACAGAGTCACTCCTGTTATACTTTATGTACAATGAATATTCATGAAAACAGGGATTCAAACCTACATTTTTCAGCAAGACCCTTAATTACCTTACCACTGAGATAGTCTTCCTTTGTCTAGCTTGAAGAATATTCAGCAATGTGCAGTGTAACAGCTATAAATGGATAACCTTATCCTGTAACAGTTTATAAATGTTTGTAAATGTTTCATTTTACTAGCCAAATAGGAAATTCAAACAGTTGTATAGCTCAGATGTTATTGTACATTCAGGTTTGCAATGGTCTTCTATGAAAAAGGCAGTAACAATGACTGATATGGAAAAGTCTGTCACATAAAATGTGCACTGTCACATAAAATGTGCAGAGCATTCTATGTGGAGTTCTCTGAGGAAGTGTGCTCAGCACCCCCATACATTTATGAGGGGTGTATTATGAAGGAAAACAATTTTCTCTACCTACCAATTTATTCAGTTTTTAGTGTTCTGTAGCAAAAGAAAAATCAGCAAGGCTCTCTGTTCTTTTGTATGTTCTTTCCTGAATGAGACTTCTTTATTATAATTTTTTGGCACCCTGAGAAATCCTATCACCCTGAGCTCATTATATTCATTATATTCAACAAGATTAACACAGGCTGTATTCATGTTTCAGAAAACACAAAATAGAAGACCTGGGCTAGTAAGAGAATGGATGTTCAAGAGTTGTGGACCAGGTTTAATGCCCAGGTCACAGATACTGACTTCTCCAGTCTTCAGAATTCCTGCATGACTAAAATCCTCTAGGTTTCCCTGAGTGAGTCTATATTCATGTTTTGCCAGGAGTACACTTTTGAAGCAGATCTCTGTCTTACCTGTCAAATAGCACCTCCTTTCTTCAGAGGGAGCAGTCACAACAGTGACAATTGTCAGAGAAGATGTACATATGGCCAAAGTGCTGCTTGGTGTCGCAGGTTAGAAAGAGATCACAACTCGCCAGTGCAACTAGGAGGAATGGCAGGACCCCCTTGTGCACAGGGAGAGTGCTTCCTTACCATGCATCCAAGAGACCACAAGGCATGGCCAAGTCAGGTGCTGGCTGGCTCATTGCAGGCCTCCGGAAAGCCCAAAATGGCAGGGAGGCACTGCCTGCCTCACCAGGACGGTTGCAGCTAGATTGGGAAGCAGTAGGAAAAGCTGCTAGACCCAGGGTCTGGCTCAGGGTGCAGGTCCCCATGGCAGCTCTGCACATTAGGGAGTGAATCCATCTGGCCACCAAAGAGGGCATCATGAGGGGTTACATGGTGGTGGGGGTGGGCTGGATGAATGACAGAAGTGTTTGGTCAAAGGCCCTGCTTATTTCCTGCCTCGCTGGCATGGGTATCCTCCTTGACCCTCAGAACTTACCCCACACTGCCACTCAGCCACAGCCTTGCGAATGGCAACAGGAACTGCTCTTTTGAACTTTCACCCAGCATAATCTTTAACACTGATGACAAACCCAGTTGTCTAAATATAGCACTACTCATGAAGTTTGCAGCTCACTCCTAGTGTTTACAGGCAGCCTAAGAAATGCAGGTGTCCTATTTTTTATCAAGTTTCAATATTCTTTTTTGTTCTGAACTGTGTTTCAGCTTTGCAGTGTTATTTTCTATCTCAAATTCCCATGGCTGCACCTATGAGTAAGCATAAGATATTCATACTCTTACAAATTCAGATTATCACCTTCTGTATCTCCAATTTCTAAATAATTGCAAATTCCTTTACGTGGGCCTAGATCGAAAGATTGGTTCTGCGTCCTTTTTCCTATATTAAACTACAGGGGGAGGTATGGATTGCCAATTACATCAGCTAAGAACAGCTGTCTGATCTCTTCCATCACTACTAACCATTATAGTGCCACAGTCTCTGCAGGTCACAATCACCTCTGAGGGTAGTTACGTACAGTTATATTCAGCCGGTACTGTATTCAATTCTGACTTTCAGAGAGATATATACAGGGTGGGTGAACAATAAAACTATGTTTTTAAAAGCAGTCAGTTCTCCATACATTCACTTGCATGTGTTTCATACTGAAATAGGAGACAGACTCTCTTTGAAAACCTTCACCTATTCACTACCTTCTTTTTGGAGCAAGAGAATGAAACAGGAGAACACTAATGTGTGGCAGAATTGAACTACTTTGTTGGCTTTCCTCTTTGTTCCTCCATAAGTGGGAATGGTATTCTAAAGGTGCCTAAAGGTAAGGATAATCACATATTTAATTTATTGTATATTATACATTAACTTTGAACAAATGCCCTCATCTTTACTGGTGATATATAAAATCAAATGTCTTTTTTGCTTCTGTTTATAAAGGTACCTTTTATCAGCTGAAAGGCACATACCACCTAATATGCATTTTTTCCCCTGATATTAGTTGTCTGCAGAATAGCAACTGCCAATTGACTGGCAGATTTAAACATAGAAGAAGTCCTGACATAGGTGTAGGAAAGCCTCAAATTAGGAGGATAACAGTTAGACAGGTATCCAAATACTTAAGCAAAATAGAAGTCTTCTGAAATAGTTTGCATCCAATATTTTTAGCTGTCAGTGGGAATCCAGTAGGTTGAAAAATGTGCCCAGTAATAAATTTCTTCTTCTATAAACTAAAGAGCAATTTTGTAGAGAGCTATTGCAGAGCTGAAAAAAGTTATGTCTAATCACATTATTCTACTGCTCTGAGAAAATATAGCAGACACCTACAGAAAAGCCTGCAAAAGATATGTATCTTGAACACATGATTTCAACCAAAACCAGGAAAGTTACAGACATTTTTGTAAATTTAATGTACACATTAATTAATTAACAAACAAAAGGGCAGGACTAAGTGGCAAAATCATTTGGCTCTTTCTAATCAATCTATCTCATGCTTCATGGTGCCAGTTCCGTGGTGTTGGCTGCAATGTGCCACTGACGGATGTACTCAGGTTTGGAAGCTGTTACTTAACCTACAGGCAGTGACAGTGTTTGGATAATTCTGATGTTATCCGGAGAGGATTAGGAGATGAGCACAAATTTAAACTCCCTTCTCCAATGCGTATTTGAAGATGATGTACATTTGCAGGGGACCGGCTGTCACAAAACTAATTTGGCCTACGTTTTTATTTGAACATATGTGGTTTCTCAAAGGAAGTGGAATGTAGGCAGAGATGAAAGCAGTTCAGTGCCTCTGATCTCTGGGATGCCATTTCCAAATGAGATCACCTACCTTCACTGCACATTTTCTTTTTCTGGCACCCATCTGGGGAAATTTAGAGACATAAAAACACACTCTTATTTTCAGAGTTTTCTTCACCATATAATGCATGCCATAGGAACAATCTGGGGCTTTGTTGTTTTTAGGCTAATGTAATTTCCTGAGAACTGAAATCAACAGTATTTTTGAAGACAGACAAAATGGCAAGATGATACCACCAAAAATCTTCTCTGCTTCCTCCCCAGTCCTCCAGAAAGTGAAATGAAACCAAAAGCCTTTAGAATTCACTTTGTTGTTCCCAAAGAAAAGTAGCCAATATAAGGAAACTATACTTTAAGTTGTAAAAGCAGCACAACTTTTCAGAGGTCAAATGTAAAAGCCAGATTTGTATTTGTATACACAGTACATCGTGAAACCCTTATACAGGGAAAAGAATGAGTCAGGGATCAAACTTTTCAACATTAGAAAAGACAAAAACCCTACTGCTGCTCTAATTAGAGTTACAGCAAGATTGCCACTTTGTATTTCATCTTATATTTTTTGATTCAGTTTAATAAAAAGCACCACAGTAAGATCTATCTTTAGAAAGACAAAGTGAAATTGAAAATCTCTCTTGCTATTTGGCATTTCAGCAGATACACTAATTGTTAAGAACTTGATTTTTTTAATTTAGCAAATGTAACATAATTGGTTCATACATCCAATCTTCCTAGATCATTAAAGGGAGAAAATAATTTTTTTAGGAAAGGATAAGATGGCATTTGCCTCTGGCAGAGCATTAAGTTGTTTACTCTTTAGTTATTTGGCTTATAAAAATGAACACCTATTACTCATAGGCATATAGCACACGAAAGTTCTTTGAACACTATGCATTTCCACACTTCCAGATTCCACACTTCCAGGACATCAGCTGCACAAAACAGCTTACTAGAACAATATTTTTTCTTTATGCAATGTTCACAAACCATATGCTATTCCATTTTATTTTTAATAAGTTATTCACTTTCAGAATCAAACAAAGAGAACAATCAGGAGGATATAATCTGTATGTCACAGCACTTGCTATAAAGCACAGATTAAAAAAAAAAAATTAGCAAACTGTCTAAACTACATGCTATGTCTGCAAGTTAAGTCATGATTAGCCACCACTTGCCAGTGGGGAAAAGAAAGGATGTTCCTAAAGGTTTGTTGAAGCACAAACAACAGCTTGAGTGTAAAGAGTCGTTGAGGATTTACTGAGCTTTGAAAATGTTCTGATTTTACTATTTTGTCTACTGCCTTTAAATGCTATTTCTGTATGTTAGGCATAAATACCATTTATATAGTTTCACTGAGAACCACAACTACAGAATGCCAAATTGGAAGCAGGAGAGGATTTGGGGTTTATATGTTCTTAAGTGAATTATGGGAACAGCTACTTTTTCCCCTTCCTCAGCACTCTTGCTTTATTTCCCACTGAAATAAATTGTTATTTTTGCATCTCATTGTAAGGCTGCTTTCACAGCTTTTGAATTACTTGTGTTTGGAGCCTACTGCAATTTTTTAATAATAATTCATATTAAAAACTTGTTATATTGCCTCTCTACAACACTCTTGCAGATCTCCAGACTTTATGCATTTATACCATGGAAAAAGTGCATGAGATGAACGTGAAAAGGTGAGCGTTCCTTTTATTCCTTTTCAGCTTTGTACATTTCTGGGTTTGACATTTTCAAGTTTCTCTCCGCAATGATGATAATTAAAAAATGAAACCAAGATTCTGGGGCTCTGAGACAAACACCAAATACCAAAAACATTAGCAACACTGCTTAAAATGACACAAGAAAAATTCACATGGAAGACCTTCTGCTTTGAAATACTAGAAAAAATTTTAAGCCTGCACTGAAATTGATAGGTTCCTATTCAGACAGAAAAATTCAGCCTTATGGGCCATTTTGAGGCTCAGATTCATACCAGCATGCTGAGCCTGTAGAGCACTGCAGGAAGAATACTTCACCTGGTACACTGAGATTAAAACATGAACCAGAAAACACTTACTAAACTTTATTATCATAATCCTGACTTTTAGGAGGTTTATCTCTAAACAATTTGGCCATTCTGTTGTAAATTTTGGCTCCTGGCACTTGCCTTAGGAGAAAAAATTTACACATACAAAGATGCCAGATTCACAAAGGAGGAGGAGTTATGAAGTTAAAGGTAGCGTAGAAGTAAGAACAGCTTTATGTACCACTGCATACAGGTATAGCAACCGATCCCATTCTCCTATCATTATTAAACAGATAAAAATTAGACTAATTCAGAAACAGACACTAAAGTTTATTTTTCAACTGTGTTTTTAAGTTATCCAGTGAATCTGCTGTGTAAACAGCTCCAGATGAAGCATTTAAATTTCATCTATAAAAATTAAATGTGGTATTAGCGAAATGAACTTAATTACAAGTTTCTAGAAGGACACAATCAGTCTTTACACACAGCATTCCCTGAACCACAGTTGGCACCACCAGGACTACCTGCAGCTTCTGCCCTGCTTTCCCCTCCCTGGGTATGCCGGCCACTGGTCCCTTTGCCGTGGCATCACCAAGGTCCCTGACTCACAGCTTGGGTTCAGGAGGGCAAAATTCATGTATCACGAGCATCATTTTTCAAGTCTTTTTCAGATCAAGTCCCGCAAGTCTTCCTTGCCTTTATTTTATCCAGATCACTGTAGCAATGAAGCCCAAAGGATACCCCTCTCCCAAGGAGGCGGTGAACTGCTCTATACAGTTGGGAACCAGTGGCTGAAGGAAAGATTTTACCAGGTTTGTCCCAGCTGCTGAAAGGGCCAGGCAAGTACCAGTGGCACCTGCTAGTCCCCAGTGGGGCTTTGTCAAAGAGAAAAGGAATAGAAGCAAGGGGAAGACCACAATTTCTTTCCTAGTTTTAGGAAAGGGAGGTCTGTGTTAGCAGTAATTTCCTCCAACACTTTAAATCATCTCAAGAAACTCATAAAAGATTCCAAACTCTATTTAAGAACTAACAAAAGAAAAAGAAAACTTGCATGGGACTTATTCACCTGTATAAAAGCATTTTAGGCATCAGCAGTATTATCCCTATTTTACAGAAACAGAAATTCAGGTAGATTGTGTTTGGGCATGCATGTAATTGCAAAGTGCCGCAAGACAAAGAGAATGAATGAATGGAAAGGAAAAGGAATAAAAAGAAAATCTATGCATAGTGTAAATCATAGATAATTGCACAAAGGCCTAAGACTAATGTGTGGTGCACAATATAATTTTTAATTATTTTGATTCAGGCCAAAATCAGACAGTACCTGATCACATTTATTATTTCAGTGTTTTACATTCTAAACTGTTGTTTGTATCTTTTGATATTTTGGATGGAAATGAAGACAATTAATAATAAAAGAGTTTCACAACAATTCATTTTAAAAATACTTTTAATTAACATAGGATTATTTTGTTGAGGTGCCATACAACATGGATTGCATATCCATATGTAATGTACCAGGCAATAGGTAAGGTATGGGAAAGACTGGAGGGAGAATAACAGTTCCAATACAGGAAAGACTGGAGGGAGAATAACAATTCCAATATATAATTAAATTAACCTTCTAAATATAAGCATTGCACTGCTGATAATTTAAAATACGAGCCGTTATAATAAAGATAATAAAATGGCATGTCTGTACAGATGAGGGAAACTATAAATGGCTTTGTGCAACTTAAAGATGTTTGAAACAGGAGAAGCACACAAAAGACAATTCCATCACACATTTGTCCTGCTGTAAATTCAGTCCAAACTTTACATAAATTCATGCAAAGCTCTCACATAGATTATGCCTGTCATTCTGTTTTGTTGAGTCAGAGAGGTAGCAAGAGTAAATCAAGCTAAACTCACTGTGTTTTCAGAATGCCCATCCTTGAAATGTAGGATATAAGGAATACGGTTTGTCCATGGAGCTGAACAGCAGCTGGAAAAATATCAGTTTTCAGAACAGCAGTAGCAAATTTTAGAATTACACCTGTAACCCACTGGTGGGTTGGAGGAATTATAGAATTTCAGGTCTCAGTGTTCACCCTATCATATGGATCATTCTTTAACTAATTCAGTGATTTTGTAAACGTTTCAAGATTCTGAGTTTGGCACTGCTTTTAACCGCCTGCTAGTGCGACAGAATCTGTTGTTTCATCTGCAACAGTGCATGCCATCTTCTAGAGGAATTCTGAGAAATGCCACTTGTCAGTTCAAAAGCTGTGATTTCCAGCATTAGTTTGTCTCCGCTGTTTTTCAGCAACTTTGAAATACTAGGATCATACTCTGCTTGGAAATAAAAGCAGATTAATAAATTTGTAACTAATCTTTCTAGTTATTTTCAGTTAAATTCATATAATGGCCTTTTACTGAAATCCTGTTCAGCAACATAGTAACAGTTACTTGGCATTTACAACAGGGTCATGTTTCTTTCTGCAGGAGGTTATTGGAAATTTAGGATGTCACTTGTTTTCTTTTGAAGATCAGCTTCTTCAGGTTTTGAGTGTTAGTGTCTGTCTAAAGCGTTCCTTTCAGTTAGGGAATCCAGACTGTATGAAAACTGCCATATATCCCCTGTCTAAAGAAGCTTTCCCCTAAATACTGTGCAGCACTAAAACATGGCTCATTGTCACCCACAACAGCATGATGGAGCCACTGAAATTGCTGAACCTGGATGAGCAGAAAGGACACTTTTACTTTCCAGAGCAATCTGTATGGAAAGGCTTGGTGAAACATGCTTGGTGAAACAGTGAGAGGAAGAAAAGTTAATCTACTTGCTGGAAACAAAGCTCTTTTTTTTGTTTTCCTTTTTTCCTCCCCTTCTTTTCAGTCAACCATTTTGTTTTAACACCTGGGAATTCTTCATCTTCTTTGCCCTCCTCTTAGTCACTACTCTCTCAGCAGAACTTGTGCAGGCTTGAAAGACAGAAATACAGTCAAAGCTGTTTGTCAAATGGAATTTTTTATCTGGCCTCTGGGGTTTTGCAGCATTGGGATGCTCTTTGAAAAACATAAGAATAAGGAACAGTTTAGACTGCATAAGTGGGAGGAGATGGAGCAGTCTAAACATAGTGCATTGATTATTTGGGATAACAGTTGTTTTCATGTTTCTCCTAGGTAAATCCTCTCTAATAGATGCCCTAACAAAAAAATGATTGAAGTTTGACTAGCAGGCATGACAGACTGGAGTTAGAGACTGCCAGGGCTTCTGGTGTTCAGCAAGGTCTGGCTTCTCTTTTCTTTGTGGAAGAACAGCCTGGAGTCAGATGGGGATGGAAAGAAGCAAAAGGGGATAAAAGTCAGTGAGAAGACTTGGAGATAATCTCAGAGAAATAACACATGGCTAAAGAAATCTCACATGTTCTCAGATATAAGAGCACTGCCACACAGAGTGATGAAAACAGAACTAGCAGCATCTATGAAAGAGGGAAAGAAATAGCTTGCTATGCTTCAGAAAGCCCCAGGGGAAAAAAAAAAAAAAAAAAAAAAGAAGAAGAACCAAAACAGAGGCAAATGAGCTGCTTGGGGAGCCATTTTGCAGCCAGTGAAGAAAGGAACCAGGTTCCTCAGCAGACCAGTCTTCACGAATCTTCAGCCCCGTCAGCAGCAGCGAGCTGGGCATTTGTTTATCAGAGAGCCTGATATGATATAGTCCCTTCTACTATAGTCAGAAACACTAAAATGCTATTTCATTTCATATTTGACCTTGTATTTCCCCACATTAGGCAAAGAAGGGAAGGGGTGCTGTGTTTCTTCCACTACAGATAGACCTTCCCTTACAGCTTACAGTATTCTTTATAGTAAAGGTGATCAGGTTACAATACCTATAAAACACTACTTATATCTGTATTGAAAGGTAACCTTTATTGTGCTCACATACCCTCTTGTTTCTTGTTTTTCTAAATTGTTTTGGTTTCCACTAAGATTTTGGTAAGGTCTTTGTAAGGACCAAATATTGATGTCACTCATGCGAATAACAGATTTCTCCAACTGATGAGAGTGGAGTTAGGAGGGCTGACTGTTAACTGTGTCTTTGCAGAGCATTACTGTTCCAGATACCTGAATATCTAATTTTTCAGCACAGAGCAGTAAAGGCCTAAAATGTAGAATGTTAAAAAAAATAGGAAAAAAAGTAAAAAGAAAAAATCCACTAATCTTTGAAAGAGCTTACACATCATGGAAAGGAAAGGGCAAAAAACTTTTCTGCTTCGCAGTCCACCTTTAAAGTATTTCAGCTACAACTTGTTCTTAATCTCCAGCTGCTCTCTTGACATGTCATGGAACAATTTCCTGAAATTCAGCTATCCTTAGAGGCAATCACGATTTTTTCCTGAAAACCATAGGCCTCCCTTGTGCACCAAATTTCTCTATAGCATTATCCGCTATATGACAGGTCTGCAATTATCATTCTTGCAAACTATTATTTAAAAAGCTCCAGCTTGCTCCTGAAGATGTTAAAGGGTATGAATAACAGGACCTGCAGCAAGAGTGCGCCAGAGAACATTTCTGTCAGTGTGCAGACAGCTGTGAATCATGTGTCAGCTCAACAGAAATGCTCATATATTGCATCACAATCCAGAGATGTGCTTGCCTCTTGATTTATGAATCATGATGCTTAAGGGGAAATTATTTTGCTTTTCCAATTAGTTTTGCCTTTTAAAATTATGACTTGGCCTAATTCAAGGGAGATGTTGCAGAAGAAGAATACATTGTTCCTTGAGAAGAAAGAGCAAAACCTAATTTTCAGGTATGTATAGAACAAACCTATAAAATCCACTCTGGGACACAATTCTGTATAGGTAGTGGAACAGATCAGCAGAGCTACTAGTATTTAGAATTCTCTTGGGACAATTCATGTTCTGCAGAAAAGAAAAACAGAGGATGCAAAGGTAAAAAAAACAATTATTTAGTATGAGGAAATATAGAAAACAAGAAGGAGAATTCTGAAGAATGGTAATGTGAAGAATGGCTTGTGTAATAAAAAGTGAGAGCAAAACCTTGAAGACATCTTGGGAAAAGATGGAAGAGCCATCAGACTTCAAACAGTACTTGAAGATAACATTTAAATTCAAGAGCCTGACTCAAAGCCATCACCTTTCTGTTCTTTTTCTTCCCTCTACTAGACTTTCAAACTACATTTCTGACCAAAGGACCACAGACTCTCCCCTTAGGTAGTCTCCATCTTCCCTATTCCCACCACATAACTGTGCCCATAAGAAGCTCAAGAACTCAGATGCCTAAAGTCCTTCATCCTTTAGGGCACACCTGGGAATACTTCCAAGAGGCAGTGGAAAGCTTTATAGGTGTGTTTTCAGATGACCTCATTCTCCCACTCTCATCCCAAAATGATTCTCTAAAATGTAGCTTAAAAAAAAGGTTAGAACAGTGTGTGACTAAAACATGCAAAAGGAAAATGACTTTTCCCCTTGTAATGCCCAGTTACACAAAGCATATGAATAACTAAAGAGCACTCAGGCAGCTATATGGCTTTAAAGTAAGAGCTGAAAATTTGTTGAACCCATCTGACACTCTTTGCGAAGCACAACTCCAGCTGAGCAGAGCGGTGCCATTCAAAGGAGGCTGACAAAAGGTAGCACAGTGTCCTGAGGGGACCATGTTGTGTGAATATAGAAAGTGATTATGCTGAAATAATTAACACCTCTAATCAAGCAAAGAAGATGTAAGGTTCAAAACACTGATTTTGTTCCTTTTATTTAAGAGAAGGAAGCTGTTCTTTTATCCTAAACACTGTATCAACCCTATGTTCACGCTGCTACAAGCTGCAAAGCTCTTATTTTTTTACAATTGTCTCTGAACAAACCAAACTGTGCACAGCATGAACTGATAAAGCTTGACTTGAACATTTTTTCTGAATGTAAATTGCTGTAGGCTTTAAAGGATTCCAAATCTCCCTGGGGTAGGTACGAACTATTTTTAAAATTGATTTGATACAACGTCTGTTTTAAAAGTCAATTTGAAACAGAATATGTCTGTATGCTAATGGGAGTAAATGGGATTGTGAAACATATGCTGCAGGCTTTTTTTGTGAAGAATGCAAGAATGTAAGCACACAAATAATAATAACAACAGTAATAATCTACTGTGTATTCCAGTCACTCTCCATACACATACAAACATACTGACATCATGATAGAGACATACCAGGCAGCTGTCTGTAAGTCATGAAAACTGCAGTTGAATTCCACACTAATAGCAGCAAGTGTGGGTGACTGGAAACATGGGGACAAGAGAAGGTTCTCTCATGGAAAAGGTTATACAAACTAGTTTATATGCACACATACATATACACATTATATATGTATATACAAGCACACATATGTGCACACACATATACAGATGTATATATAAATGCACACACTTTTTTGACATTTCCACAGAAAAATTCAACTTATCAGCAAAGTGTCAAAATATCAACTCTTGCCCAAACACTGAAATATTCCCATCTTGAAATATCTCTTCTCTCATCTGATCTCCCTGAGAGAATTAAGCATCTCCTGAGGCACACAGATGCCTCTTACAGTAAGTAAGGCAATGCATTAGGGAAGTCACTCATCTCCAGTTCAAGGGAAGCAGTAACTGTCTGAGGGAACCCACTACCCACACAAAGCAACAGCAGTGAGAAACCCCCAGACTGTCAATCCTATGAGATACTCTAACAATATCTATTTGCAGGAGAAATATTTCAGGGATCATTTTTGGCAAAAAATGAAAATGAGAAGGAAACAGATCTGCCCAGTTTAAAATCTAATGGCAAAACTTCCATTATTTTTAATGGACCCAAGGAATCGCCACCTTTAAAAAAGCAAAAAGTCTGAAATATTCCCCAATAAGTGACAGTCTCAACACTTTGGTGGATGAAAGGTAGCAACAATCTCCTACCTGTATGACCCCTCTGCCCTTCTACAGGAACTGGAATGTGTAGAGATTGCAATTTTGGTTGCTGACCGCCTTTGTCTCAGACACCATCCATGCATCCTTTCTCTGCCAGTTTCTGCAATCGCAGTCTGCCAAACTCAATTCCATCAAAAACAGAAAATAGCTTTGCCTTTTCTCAAAGAAAAAAGAAAAAAAAAGTAAACAGTGAGAAAAAGAGAGAGGAAAAAAGGCAATTTGAAAAATCTTAGAGAATTAAATTGTCACATTTATTCTGAATCATTTATCTTGTAGAAAACATCTACCAGTAATCATGAGTTTGTTCTTTAACTTTTAAGCAACTCCTGCTACAAAACAGTGGTTTAAATGAATGTTTTATGAAACTACATGAAGCAGCCAGTCCACTTTGGCAAATCCCTCTGCCAAAAAAATGACACCATAACACTTTCTTTAAAGAGAAAGCAAAACAAAGCTATGACTTTTTTTCTAATTATACATTTAAAATCTTTGTAATAGAAGTAGGATTAACACATTAAGAGAGTTACCTCTGTCCCCAGTGCTGGCTTCTTGGTAGTGTAGGTCCCTCAATTCCTCAGGCGCCCTCAGCTTGACCTGAAGAATTTCCGGAGTCCTTATTTTTACTCACTCACAGGTTCTTAGAAGTGTCCACTGTACAGAGATGGGAAGCTGTCTCCCAGTCTAAGCCTCCAGTACAATGTATGCTTAGATGAACATACACCTGAATGCCATGTAAGTCTTTCCCCAAAGCTTTAATTAGAAGTGGTCAGTGCTATAACTCTTGTGGTAGTAATGGAGGCATTTAAATGGTAAGGGGAGCATTTTAGTAAGCTGCCAGAGTTTTCCTCTGCTGTTCCTCCAAGACCCTGGCTGTCTTCCCTGATAGAGAATTTAAATCAAAACAGTGGCAATAAAACTTCAGTGTGTCAGTGCCTAAACAAGTCTGAGTGTAAGCATGAAGACAGTAAAAAATTCTCCATTTACAAAGTGTGAAGGACCTGAGACCGATGTGGGCACCCAGAAATACAAGCTAGTACCATGAGTTGTCTCTTGCTGTCAATATAGGAGAATTAATAAAGAACCTGATCTCAACAGAACAGTCAGGTGGTTATGAAACTGTGTGGTAAAACAGAAAAGCATCCCTGTAGGCAAGGCTGTCAAGGCTACAAAAATCTGAAAGTAAAATTGGTATAAATAATTATCTGGAACCAATGAGGCAAGAAAGAAAGACAAATACTGTCAAGAGAGTATAAAATACAGATTTAAAACCCAAGCTGCATCAAGTGAGACACATGAAAGTCAGCTATTGCTATAAAATACAAGAGGAACAGTGCTGGGGTGATTCTGTAACAGTAGAAAAAATGGTACTCTTAAAAAAAGTTAATCAAACCAAGAATATTCATAAATTGCTAGTTAATCTAACTTTACTTCTCAGGTATTCTCAAATTCCATTTTTAACACAACTGAAGAAGATGAATATGTCAATTAATCTAATCCTGAAATTAATTTTCATCATAACTGCTGAATATTTGTGCACAAATACCATATTGCTCAAATGCACCCTAAACTTTTAATTTAATACTGTGAATCCATGAATGTCTCTTCAGAGTGAATTAGCCAGTGAAACCCACGCTTTAACTGGGGACATGTTAGTGAAAACAAAGCTTCACAATTTGTGTGTCTTAGAAAAGACATTTTACTGGAGGAAAAGTGGAAACTTTTAAAAAGTTTATACACTGATGTCAAGAGCTACACATAAATGTTTCCAAAGGGAATGCAAGAACCACTAGTGTGTGGTTACCAGTGCCTCACATACTCATTTTTCCAGGCTTACAAAATCCTTGCTGCACCAGAAGTCTTTGGGACTTTGTTTTGTTAGTCATTACACTGCACTTGCCCCAAGCTGACCTTTCCTACCTTTGTCCTTCTTGCCGTAAGAGACTGAAGGAATATCCCATCCCTTCCCCAGGGACACACTACTCATCAAGATAAATTCCCACACTCACCTTTCTTTTCCCTTCTCTTTCTTTCCTTCTCCTTCATCTGAGGCATAGTCTTTTTGCCTAATCCCCAAATTCTTGCGCAGGTCCCCAGCTAGCTGGTTAATTCTGATGAGTCTCTTTGCCAGCATCAAGCTCCTTCCCCACCTGGCTCCCAAGCTTGAACCGCCAACCCACCAGCTATCCTGCCCACCAATAGGTCTCACTTCCTCTACCACCCACCTCCTTCTTCTGGTTTCTGACTTCCCCAGGGGCTAGATCTTCCCGTCCCCTGTCAATGCTTCCTGTTCTTGTGCTGGAAATATTATAAATCCCCCAGTTGGCTGGACGTCAAGCAGTGCCCAGTAGTAAGCCATCAGATTCATTACTATACTCAAAATTACCCACCACCAGTAACTATGGAAAGGAGATATTCATGGAGCCAGGGCCCAAGGCCTTTAGTGTCTGCCCCCATGAAACCCAGGAGTTAAAGCAAATGGAGCAGAAAAAAATCTCTTCTTCCTTGCCAAGATCTCCTGGGAGGCAAAGGCAAACAATGAATGTTTTCTCCTCCCGGACCTCTGCAAGATGTCAGTGAAGGCTTTTGACTTCTGGGAAGAACCAATCTTATAGGCGCCAAGAAGATATGGGAGGTATCTATCTGAGGTATCTCTCACATCTCTGCAGCCACCAATTCTACAGAGAGAGAGCAAGTCTGACCTCTCAGCTAGCAAGACCACTGCAACAGCAGCAACGTACTTCAGGGTGCTTGTTTTGGCCTCGACTTTGAAGTGTAGAAGCCATTTAGATCCATCTCACAACATGCTACATTGTGACTGAATTGCAACCGAATGCAGTTCAGTATTTATGTATATGTGTGCATATATATATATACACATATAAAGCTATACATATATATTATATATGTGTATATATATATAATATATATATATAGCTATACATATATATTATATATATATATAAAACACCATTAAGGAACAAGAGATTCCTGTGATGAGAGTATTTAAAAAACTGACAAATCAGGCCGGGGTTAAACTTTAAAACAAAACACTACCAAATTCATTCATTAACAACACACTCGTGGTAATGGTTTGTTATTAATTATTATCACTGCACCTACAGAACCACGTCATTACATCCTAAAATAGCTGGGAGTATACAGTATCATGGAGCTGATGCCATGTAGTTAGCACTGATGGCTATGGTCCTTGGTGGTTCTTGGTCCCAGAGGCCAAGGTGAGGCAGGCTTGTCTTCTTTATTCTCTTTCCTTGGTCATCGTAGGTGTTTTATGATTCTCACCAACCCGAATAAAAAGAAATCTCAACTGCTTCCAGTGCTGCTTATCTTGTTTTTCGTTTTGCCAGTCATCCTTCGTGTGTATTTGCCAGGACACCCTCCCTGTTTGGAGTCCCTTGCATTTATCTAGTTCTTTACTCTTTTCTCACAATTTCTGCTACTTGGGTTCCTGTTTACATGTTGACACGTGCCTTCAACATGCAAGTGCGCAAGTCTTTGTTTCTTTTGTGGTCACACTGCTCACACACTTCTGTAAAATACTTAAATATTGTGTCTGGCCATCACAGTTTAAAAAAAATGCCTAGGCGCTGTAGATTACACTGTTTTAGTGCACTTCTATTTGGGTTCAAAGCAAGTGAATATTAATTATATCCTAATTAGCATATTTATAATTTATAGATGTCACAGGCCTCTGCTGGGGGTACAGTTACATTGTTTGCATATTCTCAAGAACGCTTTTTGCTGGCAGTTCTTTGCTTTTGCACTATTGTGGTACACAAAGGCTTTGTTATTTTAAGTTCACTGGGATCATTTACTGCTTAGAAGGTACCACTGCAGGTGTTGCTTACACCACATATATCCTGGCACAAATGTCTTTTTCCATTTTTAAAGCCTCTCCTTGAAGGAAGGTGACATTATTTGAAAATAATGATGTAAGAAATCCATGTTTATAGCCAAAGAGAGCATTGTAATTAATGGTGTTATAAATATACCTGCTACCACACAACATTCAAAATGTGGCACGCTGGTTTGTGAGATGTAGCATATTCATTTTTCTCTCTGGGATTTCTTGAACAGAAAGATGTGCCATGTCTATGCCATGTATACAATGTAGAATTGATCAGATCATCTCAGACAAGTAGCCAAAATCATCTTTTACTGTAAAGTCAGGAGAGAAATAGAAAAATCGTCAGGGTGATAGATGACTTGTAAAAGTAGTAGCATCTTCACCCTTCCTTCCCCCAAAAGAAACAGACACATCAAATATGCATATATCTTTGCAAAATTAATCTTCAGTAGATACCTGAAACATCAAAAAAAATAAGATAAAGAATAAACAAATAACCAAATGGTCCAATTTCCACTCTCAAGAAGCCTGTGAATATTTGGGATAAGGGAAGAAGGAGTGCCAGAAAGAGAACAGAAAAAAGGAGGCAAAAGATACAAAAAGAATGGCAAGGAAAAATACAAGTCTAGGAAATTAAATGGGATAAAAAAATGGAAGATAAATGTGAAATGCACACATTTTAAAAGGAAAGTAAAACAGATATAATAGGAGGAAATGTAGGAGAATTCTAGTAAGACTGCATCATACTGCATCTGAGGCAAAACAGCCACAGGGAAAGAATAAGGACACAAAGGTTATATTGCTTTAATCATACTGTGTAGTTACAGTAGTAAAACGTCCTGAGCATAGATTGAGCAGTATAATCTAAATGTGTTTGTATCAGCAGAGTATATTCCTGAAAGAGACAGAAGATTTGAAGGCAGGAATACAGCTAATAGCAGCGAAGCAAAGAGAAAGCAATGGCCAAGTTTGAAAGAGAGATAAGGAACTGCACATTGTGCTCAGCAATAACAACAGAGCAGCATTTTAGTGGTGCCTCTTAAATTTTATTGCAGAAAAGCTTCACTTCCACAATCAAACAGAATAAACCCAACTTTCAAATCAAGAATTCAAAAACTCTTGTGCTTTCTCATGCCAAAATACTTCACACATGGACTTAGACTGCACACTTTGTGGTATATATACCTTGCAGAGATTATTCACAACAGCTTAGGCAATTGCATTGCCACCTACACACACACTAGAGGTTCTGGCCTTTACTGCATCTGATGGTAACACTTACCATCACAAAAGTTACCATCAGGTGTGATAAAGGTCACCTCTCAGTGAACCTTTGCACATTAATTTTCTAACCACTTTTATGAGTTATCTGTAGGTATATGTGCAGTCAATCACTTTT
The DNA here is from genome assembly GCF_003343035.1 of Apteryx rowi. Classification (NCBI taxonomy): domain Eukaryota; kingdom Metazoa; phylum Chordata; class Aves; order Apterygiformes; family Apterygidae; genus Apteryx; species Apteryx rowi. The sequence goes on along the minus strand of NW_020450485.1, from coordinate 348,435 downwards.
TGCTTGTATTTCCCTATCTGGCTTGTATACTTTGTCACCTGATGCAGGCATATGAGCCATCCTTGTACCACAGGGATCTCTTTTTCCTCCAAAATTCCTTGGTTCCATTTACCATATACACYGGCTCATCCCTAATATACACAGAAGAATGGGAGCCAATTTTGGACAAGATTTGTGTTGGTGACAAGGGACTTCACTTGCTTAAAGGTTTAGGCTTCTCACTTCAACCCTTTCCATTGCACATAAATTGAATGCCTAAGGTAGGTGGTGAGAGAACTCATACACTGCACAGAAATCCACTAAAGTCAATAACATGACTCTGGGGAGGTAACACAATATTTATATATTTTGAACACATTTTCAAATGCAGTTATGAATCACATCAAAGACATCAAGACTGCTGTAGAGACTAATCCTCTTTTCTCTTGAGCTTCAGAGCAATTACACTTCATTTGAGACACTGTGGATTTCAGCTGACTGAACCAGTGCCTGGGTGCCAAAAGCATCTTGGTAGATCTGATAAGTCAGATAATCCATGCATAGCTGATCAGCAGTTACTGTTATGCTTGTCCCTTTCTACCATTAACATCTTTGCAGCTGTTTTGCTTTCTTAAAAGGAAGATAATAAAGATTCACATGATACAGGCCAGAGTCTCCATTATTAGTATGCAAAAGCAACCTTTGTTAATGTCTACTGACAGCATGACTATTTAAACGATTCAGCCTGGTGTCCTTTAGTCACAGCCTCTTGAGGGCAAAGGCTTTCTGTATAGCAGCAGGGACCACTTCCTCACTAAACACTGATGCTCAGTTAATCCAAGTTGTAATTAATTGGTTTTCTTTTATTGTGTATTCATGTCTAAAAGGGATTTTTACATCAATTTATCACATTTAACAAACCAGTGCAAAGCAGAATTGGACCTGCTGTAATTATTGTATTCATTTTCACACCAAGTGAATACAGAGTATCCATTTTAATTCTAGTGTAAGCAGGCACATCACCACAGAAGCTGATCTTGATGCAAGAATCCGGAGTGACATCCAGGTTAGGCCAATCTTAAAGCCAACACTGCTCCATCTCCTTACATTATGTATTATTAAATCCAGTTCAGAGACATTCTTATATTAGAGAAATTTCCATAATGAAGCATGATCAGTGAAGTTAAACTCATTAATACCAAATAATACCAAAGCCAAGTGTATGTTAACTAATACCAAAGCTAAGTGTATGTTAACATAGTAACAGGTAAGCTAATTGCTAGAAAAAAGATGCTGTTGGAGTGGCAGATCTGTGTCTCTCTGTGAGGCTACTAATACCAGCAGTTGCCTCAGCCATATAAATACAGGGAAAGTTACATATCATTCCACTTCTCTCAAAAAGACAGATGCTGTATATCAGAGAGACAACAGATTTACTAGCCAGGATTTTTCTGGACACAAAATACAGTCTAATCTTTCTATATTCTGAGTCACAAAAGCGTTTCCATCGGGTGTGATAAAGGTCACCTCTCAGCAGACCTTCACATGCTAATTTTCTAACCCCTTTTATGAGTTGTCTCTAGGTATGTGCAGTCAATCACTTTATGTTTGGATTTGCCTAACTAGCTTGTGTATCTCGTCACAACTTCTCCTCAGAAATAACCAAGAGGAATTAGAGATTTCTCACTACATGGGCAAAAAATGAGCATTTAGCAACAATTTTCAACAGGACCATTGCAGGGCTTCAGCTATTTTGCTGAGTCAGGTTTAAAAGGTCATGACCTACAGCCATATTGGAATAGCTCTATTTTTGCTCAGAAGAGTTAGGATTAAAATTAATAGGGACCAAAAGATCTGCTGAAAGGAGGCTGCCACTGAGTGATGGATTGCACTGAGCTCTGTGCATGCTAAAGTACTGTTTCAAAACTGCTTATCCAACTCATACTCACTTGTGAATATTATCCTTGCTGAACTTATTTCCAGACTTGAGACATGCATAGACTATGAGCCGTCCTTGTACCACAGGAATCTCTTTCCTCCAGAATTCCTTGGTTTCATTTACTATATGCAATGACCCATCCCAAATATCCACAGAAGAATGGGAGTCAATTTTGCACAAGATTTGTGTTGGTGACAATGGACTTCATTTGCTTCTTTTCTCCTTAGTATAATCATTTACATTTGCACATAATCAGTACTAATACCCACCTACCACCTGACCTGACAGTGTTTGCGATAGCACAAACAACTTTATAACTGCTATGGCACTCTGCAGGCTTTCTGATCATGCTTCAATTACCCTTTCCCTTCCATATCAGTTGCAGCATGAGGAATCACCTTAAGAGACACTGTTGCTTGGCAGTTGCTTACAGCCATGAAGCCTCATTCCACCTCCCACTGCCTCTGAGACTACATCAGCAACAGAAAGTAAATCCTTTCCCACAGACCAAGTGAGTCAAATCATTTCTTTCTAGGAAGCAGAGTTATGCAGCCAGGATTTCTCTTGGTGCTTTTCTTGCATCAAGTCTTCCCTGGGAAGCTTGTTTCACATTTGGCACCCTTTGCTTTTGGTCCTGTGATGGTCACCTTAGCTGCACCAAGCAGCTGTTTACAGTTGACAGTAGAAACACTGATTAATTGAAAAGTGTCAGTGAAATAGATCAACTCAGTGTAAAATGATGCTGCAATCAGGTTCCACTGGGATCAGTGACCCTCAAGATGGTTTGGGGTGGAGGAATTAAGGGGTTATTTCCCTGCCACATCAGAACTGGTTCCTGAGCAGCACATAGATAGCAAAGTATTCTTCCTTGCCACCATGAAAGAAAGTCACAAATACAGCATAGGGGAGCCCAGGAGTGTTCGTTGCAGATTTCTAAATCAGACCTCCTGTAAGGGGGAGCTGAAAAGCCCACCAAAACTGAGAGGCAAATGTGTCTCATGTCAGAATCAATGGCTCCGTCCCAAGGTGTTATTTTGGCTTGTGAGCAGGGCTGAGGAAATCCTCTTTCCTTCCATTGAAGCCCCTGCAATGAGCTCTCTCATTCCTCAGTTACCAAAGCAAATGTCACTGCTGTGTTGTTTGAAGCAGCTTGAATAATTTGTCTTTCCAATATAAAGGTGATGAAGCCAGTAGAAGCAAAAAGCTCCCAATCAGCTAGTAGGCATTGACTAACTAGATATGTAGGAAAGAAAGGTGGTCCTACTCTTAACTGTCCCATTAAATGGCTTGGAGATTGCAAACTGAAAATATATTTCCCATTTGCAATATCAGTCCTCTTGCCATCATTTTGCTCCATCATTCTCTCAATTATTATGAGTCTTCACTGCTGCTCACCTCCTGCAGATGCTTTCTTCTTAAACACACTGAAGAGCTAAATGTGTATTTATGGTATGCAAGATATTTTGCTTAGCATTAAAGAGGAGAAAACTGTTTGCATCCCTTTATGTTCTATCACTTGGATGTGTTTATCATCCCACAATCAAATGTAATGCAAGTTGGCATCCATTTTACTAAGAATAATAAGCCAAAATGTAATGTGAATACATAAAAAATGTTGTTGACAGCTTGTTTACAAAATTCAGGACTTTAATGCAGATTTTGTTTTAGCAGAAAACCTATTAACATAATAAGAATACTGTCTGTTTCAAACAACATGTTATCCTCAGCTGCACTTTTCTGGAGGAGTCATACTTTTTCAGATACCCTGAAACTGTGCTTACAGCACAGTCCTCACTGCCTGTAGTTCCATGGATTTCCTGAGATTTTAAGAAGGCTCTTCAACCAATGGATATGGCTGCTGTTCCCAGTTCTTATGCCAGATAGGTTTATTCTATTAAAAGTTTGCAATTTGGGGACACATTATTTTGTAATCCCTCAAATTCAGATTTGCATGTGCAAATAGGGTAGTTAAACAGCTAAACTTCTAAAATATCTAATATCTAAAATTACCTGTCATGTACATGGTAGCACACATAAAAATATACCTTTAAATCTGTGCTATCCAATGCTCATATCTGCATGCAAATGTTTGTCCCTGCTTCATACTGAAATTCACTGAAATATTGGAACATATATCTAAGTATTTAATTCACTATGATGCCAAAGAGGCAAGTTTTAAATGAAAGATAAATAAATGATGCCTAAATTAATGTATTAGGGTTTATAGCTCACCTCCCTCTATGCTGTTGAGAGAATCCGAGAGAGTGAGGGAGAGAGGGGAGGTGAGAATGCTCTATCTATTTTCATGGGACAACATATTCTCCATGTTTATCTCAAGGGCACATTTTCAGTGACAAACTTATTCCATTTCTCCCAATGCTGAGAGTGCAAATAGTACTAAGATAAATAAACTTAAATAGTCAAACCAAGCCCCACTTTAGGTCATTAATTAAGTAAGTGTTTCACCATTCAAGAAGAGCACAGAAGCTTTTTTAAAACAAAATGTGTACTTAAATATTGCCATAAATAAAAGTGTTTTCCTGATTTAAGGCCTTTCTCTGAAGAATATCTGCTCTATATATCAGGTTGTGAGGAGTTGTTTCACAAGAATCTACCTGGGTTTAGTGTGAGGTCCAATTTTATCTAGTAACTTCACTAATCATTTTAACAGAGAATATAAGCCACATAAATGAAATATAGCAAGGAGTGCTGCAGACACTGCTGTGCAAAGAGAATAAATGCAAATAAATCTATGACAAAGAGGATGTGAAGTGCTCTGTTTGAACTGTAAAATACAACACACCTAAGCTTGGATGTAAAACCTCTGTTTTGGTGTCCTCTGACTCCTGAGTGTTTGTCTTTGCAACCTCTTTTAATGTTTGTTTAAGCAACCAGTACATCCATTGTATACATATATTTATCACATGAATGGAAAAATATGTCGGCAGGCAGATTCTTAAATTTGTTCCAGTGCAGAGATGCCAAGTCAAGTTTGAGAAATTTATTACAAGGGTAACAAAGCTACATCACATTTAAATGGCCACAGAAAAGTCATGTAAAATTTAATTGGGCTAAGGGGAATGTAGTTTAGTAAGAATCAAAGAAAACACTTATAGTAAATGTTATATCCAAAATATAAATATTTACAACTTTTAATGCTCAATATTTCTTATCTGTTTATATGCAGAATATATAATATATATTCTCTGGATTTTGTTGTTATCCAAAGCTAATTAAAATAAGTAATTCACAAAAAAAATTTCCAAACTGTGTTGGCATAGACTGTAAAATATTTTTATTAATTTTAAGTGCATATTTCAAAACAAATTTCCAAATTTAACCTGCATTGGATCAAATCTGAGAGTCTGCCCACCTACACTTTTTTCCAGTCTTACAGTGGAAAAAAGATTGTAACAAGTATATTTGCTGCACACAGAAACAGGAAAGAATTTGCAAAGACTCTAGAGTGAAGAAATACCAAACTAAATGTTTTGCATCCAAGTTTAAGACAGCTCCTTTATCCATCTACTTTATCATGCCATTTCCCTTTTCACGATTATACAATTTTTTTCACAAAAAAAACGCAGCCATCTTTAGTCTGCACGTTTTATGAATACCTCTTTGGCATGTTGTTTTACATCAGTGCATGGTGTAACAACACATTCTTCTTTGAATGCTATTGAAGCTCTTCTCTGAAGTCAGAATTACAGATTTCCTCACGGAGTGCCTCATAGGTCTCACTCAGCTTCTTTTCATAAGAACCCTTCAGAGGTAAAAGCACAGGTGAAGAGAGACAGAGAAAGTTTAAGACTAAAAATGTTTGCTAATTCAGAGTTTGCAATTTGCCACTGTGACTGAGCAGCACTTCATAAAAATCAGATGGTAAATTCTCAGGAGAAAATCTTGTTCAACCTCCAGAAGCTCCTGTGTGCAGTGAACTCACCGCAAATACCACCTTAAAGGTTTTGATTGCCAGTCTAAGAAGCAGGTAAGGTTTTTCGAAGGCTTATGACATGGTCACCTTGGAGCATTTTTCATACAGGACACCTAAAACTATATCCCTGATCATACCTCAGTCTGCTTGACAAATTGCAGGCCCTGAAAACTGTTTCTGAAACATGAGAGCGTTAAAGGTTTTCTACAGAAAGGATTTTATGATAATTTGTTTAGTATTCATCTTCCCTTAATCATGTTCTTGATATATAACACAAAGTGTCACACAACCTTACTTAGGGAAAATGCTGAAAAGAGTGCCTGTAATGCCAATATTTATTATTGGAATGGATATTGTCCAGACTTTACTGGCAATCACTGTGCATGTCATGCATGCACATACTTTGCATCATATGTAGTAGTTTAACAGAGGTCTTTGAGCAGAAGCAAGCTAGTTTTGGACTCCTCACTGACTTCAGCTTATACAGTCAAAAACCTCAGGGTGTACTTCATATTCTTCTTCAGGCTCAAATTAATACTTTTGCCCATTTTCATACAGTGAAGACTTAGAAAAATATATTAGTTACATATGTCTTGGCCAGTCAAGTCACACTGCTTAGGCCTAGAGTTGATAGAACTATAGGATAAACAGGGAAATCAGGGCACCATTTAGCCCAAGGGTCAGACTACATGCCTAGAGTACCCCCAAGAACTGTTTTTCCAACCTGTTCTTAAAAATACTCAGTCACATGTTTCCTGAGACATGGACCAATTTGTGGTTGTGGGAATGCACATACCTTTAAAATAGAGCATATATGAGGTAGATTACATTATCTACAGCTTTAACCACCGCTAAAAATCTGGATCCAAATTAAATAACCTATGTGCTATAATCAAACTAGTAGCACAAAGTTTGATACTATTTCCATGTCGCAAGTAAGTTACTCCTTATTTATAAACCTAAAAAAAAAAAAAAAAGATATTGTACTTTGCAGGTTTCTTTTTCTCAGGTTTTCTGGGAGCTTAATAATTGAATTCAGTGGCTATAATTTGTAGCCATCTGAGCTCAAAAGTGAATGCAGGAAGGACGATGAGACAGAAAACATCCTGAAGCATTAACATCCCTGAGACAATTTGAGGAGAATCTTGAATTTTCAATTTATCTTCATGAGCCACACCACTGCCAGACTTTGTGTTTTTTTACTTCAAATCAGTGTCTGTAACTCTTTTCACTACCAATACATAAAATGTGAGAGAGAAATTATAGGTTGGAAAGCACAACACATGAATATATTACACAGAAGGATGAAATAAAAAAGGAGACTGCACTGCCAACTATGAACACCTCCGACATTAGGAAATTTAAAAGAAAATAGCTTTCTTTCCTCCTCTCTTTAACCTTATTTGTTAAGTAAGAGCAGGCACAGGCCAGCTGGAGGAAGGGTCTGGAGACAGAGCAGATGAGTTGGTTTTTGGTGACTGACGGACAAGCGGAACAGAGCATGAATGAACAGACRAAGAATGAAGAGACGCAGCAGGTTCAAAGAGCAGATGCCTCAGTAAAAAGATGACAGAGTAACCATATCTGGCAGACACAGAATTGGAGGTGATAGGGGGAGATATGGAAGAAAGCAGGAAAAAAGAGAAAAATCCTTATCTCCCCACTGAATGTGCTTTTTTCTTGTTTATAGTGCTCCACAGCTCCCTTCTTTCTATTCATCTTGTATAGTCTGGTACAAATGAATGTGTATTGGTTTTCTTATAAAGAGCAGCAGGTCTTCTATTCCAGCCAGGATAATAGTAATGATGGACAATACCGCATCTTGAGAGGGCTTTCTTTCCATTACTGATTAATTAGGCAAAGCACTAGTTGAAACTACTGCTAATAAATCACTGCTGCCTATCAAAGTTGCAATAGCAACCTAGAAAAAGAACAATAGCATGTGAACAACTTTAAAAACAGTGCAAAACCCCTCTTGCTTCTTATTATTTTGAGTAGCAATAACAAATTGCTAATCCTATAATATTCTCCACTAATAAGAAATGTGTGAGAAAAGGTTTTTTCTCTCATCCTCTCTCTCTAGTGCATCTATGGAGTAAGATTTTAATCCTTCTCTCAATAGATCTCCAACACCTGTTGATTTCCTGTTGCCCTTAATAAATAACTCAGATTTTCTTATGCTGACTTCATCTGAGGTAGTTAGCACTTATTCTGAATTGCTGGCATTTCCTATTGTAAATTCACTTCAGAAGTATTAATTTAATGCTTCAGCTGTTTCATTATTTTTTCTGGCTTGGCTCCCAATCATTTGCTTAGCAACCCACTATAACAAACACTGGGGCTCATGCTTAGCATATTTATTTTGTGTCTATTTCAGGTGCTACTGATTTTCTATCATTTGGAACCTACGAAATCTTTAATGGGGGGAAATGTGGGGACTAACCATCTGATAGCTGTTATACTGATATGGCTCCACATTTTTTATCACTATCTTTAAAATAGACGGTGTTTGCAGATAACTAATTCTGTGCTATTTGAAACAACAAAATTGAGTATTCTTACAAAGTTCAAAGCATCCATACAGAAAGTACACATTTTTAAATACATGAAGAAGTCAATTGACTATGAGAAGTTACATACCAAGTTAGCAATGCAGCAGGAACCTTTTCTTTTTGAACCTATTTCCATATATAAAATATAAAATTGCGCTGATTTACTGGAGGAAGTTTGCAGTGCAATTTGTTTGAAGACAATATTTGCAAATATTTTGCAACTAATATTTGACTTCTTAACTGAGACCTTCCTCTTTCTAGGTAGTCAAACAATTTTCATTTCTAACTATACCTTTCAAATTTCATTTCTTAGAAACAACACATTTTATTTTTACTTTTGTTGAGAAAACTAGAATTGCTTTATTGGATTAGACCAGTCGGTAACTTAGCTGGCTGAGTTTCCTGGTTTACAAAGACATGGTACAAGAAGCTTTAGTGAGATCTAAAATAAGTTTTCATGAGCAGCTGTGGAATAACCCATTCGACAGGTGAGTTTCCTTTTACAGACATGAATTAAAGTTAGCTTATGCCCTGAAGAATAAACTGTTATTTCTTTTTCAAGACAATTGTTTTTTCTAAATCCTATAGATTAATTCAGATATTTTCGTAGGAATGAGAATTATTTTTTCAATCTCACCTCAGTAAGGCCTGCTAGCAAGGTGTTCCCAATGCTCACTGTACAGTATTTGGAAATCATTTCCAGTTTTAAAATTATTTTTATTTGATCTGTAATTAAGACAAAGGGTAAATGCATCCAGTGCAACTGGACTTAAAGAAAGTAAGCTGCCACAGCATAAGGGGGGATGATCCCTCCATGCAGATCTGAAGGCACTTGGTCTGGCTTTATAAATATTTTGATCATCACACATGGTAAACAAAAAAAGTATTTGTAAATGGTCAGGATTTTGAGGTAAAAGGTTAAATGTGAAAGTTTGTGGGTGATACTAAGTTATTCAGGGTATCAACGATGAGGGTTAACAGTGAAGAATTACAGAAAACCCTTACAAGAGCAAATGACTGGGAAAAAACAGAAAATGACATTCACTGTGGACAGCTGTAAAGCGATGTAAGTGGATTAAAAAAACCCAACAACTTGACATATAAAATAATGTGAGCTAATAATTATCACTGAGGAAATGGATCTCGTAATTATAATAGAATCTTCTATGAAAATGTATTCCTCTGTTTATTTGTCAGTAGCAGTCCAAAAACTAAATCAGATGTTAACGATCATTAGGAAAGGAATGGAAAAGCAGAAGAAATCACCAAACCACTCTATAAATCCTTTATGTATTTGTGGCTTGGCTAGTATTTTTAGTCCTTGTCCTTTCAACTCAAAGAGACTATAGTGGAACTTGAAAAGGTACAGAAGGTACAAAAAAAAGTTGAGGAAAGATATGAAAGCATATCCACATGAGAAATGAGCAAATAGACTGTGATCTTCAGACTAGAAATTGGCCTATAAAATCATGAGTTAGAAAAAGCAAGCAGGGGATGATTATTCGTTATCCCTACCAAAATAAAAAAACTTTGGAAAGGTGGAGGAGAAGGTGGGGGAAGGTGTCATAGAAATGAAATTAGCAAGGGACAAATTCAAAACAAACAACAGGATTTTTTTTTTCTCCACAGTGCATTTATCTGTGAAACTCATTGTAACAGATGTTGAATTTACGCAGGTTCAGCAAGTGGCTCACTAAATTTGTGGAAAGGACAATCCATCAGGTGCAGTTAAGTATGAAGATGCTACCTTTCATTCAAGAAGTCTCTGAGTCACAGAAGCCTCTGAAGCTTGGGACAGGATTACATTTGCCCTACTCTTATGTTCTTCCTTGGCAACCACTCTGCACCACTGTCTGACAGATACTGGGCTAGGCAGACCTTTGGCCTGCCCTGGTACAGCCAGTCCAATGTTTTATCTTTCCTGGACTGGTCAGTATTTGGTGGAGTTGTATTATGCCCCTGTTTCTTCCCTTGCTTCCATTAATTGCCCTGCGTATCTACTAGAGATGGTTTCTTTTAATGGGCTTTGCTTACATTGCCCTGTAATGATAGACTTCACATATTTTTATCTTACTGCATTTTACACCCTTCAGGAAGGTGTAAAATGGATACAGAGTAGGCACACATTTATATTTACTCCATGGCTTACAATGAACACCACCAAGTAGCCGAAAGGGATGTTAGTGAAAATGAGAATCCAGTCCTCTGAAATCAGCCCCAAGCATGTTAACAATTATATACATTTACATGATTTGTAATCTTTGTAATAATCTAATATTTTGTTCAACCTTTTAAAGGGAATTTCATTGAAAAACTAATTCCACCCACTCTTCAAAAGCACTCTGTTTTGGGGATCCCATGCACTAATTTTGTCAAGGATGTAGTCACTGTAGCTTGTGCCATTCTGATGTGCATATTACATTGATAAGTATAATAGAAGTCAATGAAAAATATACTTCATTACCTTGAAATGATCTGAAGGACCAGGGTAATTTTCATTTTAGCAGACTGTCTGCTAATGCGAGAAACAACAGCAATAGGACAGAAAAACATGTTTATCACTGTTCTTTCTCTGGTTTTTGAACATTAGATTACACTCACATAAAACCTTGCACAAAGAAACAACTTTATCTTCTTTTTACCATTTGCTTTGTCATATGAGCTCTCAGTAAGCACTTCTTTGCTGCACAAATGAAGCAACAAGGGTGTTTAGGGAAGGAAAACCAGTTTATCTGAAGGAAATCCTCAGGAAAACTTCATAAAGAATTTTCCTAGAAGCAGAATGAATTTAGCCTTAAGTTTAGACGCCTAAAATAATGATGAATATGATTGTGTATTCCATGTGCACTATTTGCCTTCTCTTGACAGGACAAGTAGTGTAAGAGAAAGAAAATCTCATCCGAGTCCTGTTGATGTATCACTTCTGAAGCCAGTGAGATCTCCCTTATACCAGACTGTTCCAGAGAATTTGGTAAAATGAGTAAGTAGAAACTAACTGCTACATTTCTGTCTTCCCTCTTTCAGCAAGCTGTAAATGCAGACATGCATCTTCATGCAAGCTAATGTGATCATGCTATTAGCATTAGCTTGCTTAGAGCTGGCATGGGGTTTCAGGATCCCAGAAGCAACATTATGTTTTGTTTATGTTTTATCCCTTAAAAAACAATAAAAAAAAAAAAAAAGAATTTGTAAGTTATGTTGAAGGTCCCAACCTTCAAGGTCACAGAATCTCGTTTTTATACTCCTATGTGCTGACAATGTTTTAATGGAACAGGAAAAGAAATATAGCCTTAAATCTGGTGAGCGAAAAAAAGCCAGAAAAACCCAAACAGTTAAGAACAAATGTCTTTCAGAGGTGTCTTCATTTTGCATTCTCTAGGGCTTAATACAGCAGTCCTTGCACAACCAGCGGCTGCACCAAGATTGCTCAGATGTGAGAAATGTTGAAGGCTATAAAAAAAACTGTGATTATTTTTAACCAGGGATCAATGTTAAACTGATTAGCATAAATGTTTCTTTAACTGCGACAAAATTCCTGTTATGGCAGCGTGAACTGCTCTCACGAAGAAAAAGCCTGAGTGCTGAGAGAGGGCAACGGGCCAAAATCAATTCCTGACAAATTTGTCGGAAGCAGTGAGCTTCGGGCTCTTTTTGTTTGGTGTCTTGTTCTGTTTTGATTCAGAGTTTTTTGCAGGGTAGTGTTTGCTGGTATTTCAGAGGCAGTAGAGGTTGTCGGTAGGGCTTGTCCCCATGGCGCCCTCGCTGGGGGCTCCCCGGTTCGCAGCTCCCCTCCCCCCACTTGCGCCTGCCCACGTGGCCCAGCCCCGCCTGACCAACGGCCGCTGCTGCACGGCTTCCTGCTGCCTCACGCAGGGCCCAACGGCCTCGGTGGGTAGGGCCAGCCCTGCTTCCAGTGAGTGCTGTGACTCGTTTCAATTAATACTGGATTTCAGCCTAAAAAAAAAAATCTATATAAGGGATACAACCGAGTACGTTTAAAATGGGATGTACGATTCACCTTACACCCTCTGTGAGAGAGATGACCACTTCTATCCCCCTCACCACGTTACCTCCAGGTTCAAGCGCAGGTGAGAAGCAGCATTTGCTCCTCTCTGCCGCTCCCTGTATTTCAGTCCTGTTCACCAGGCTCCCACCCTTGTCACTCAAGGTCAGACAGACACGCTGCCATTTAGGCCAATCCCACCAACACATTTATCTGAAGATGGGGATTGAAACCTTGACTCCCTCGCAGGACTTAATATTCATTCAACGAGAAGCCTGACCTGTTCTGGCAGCCAATTATACAAAACAATATATATGGTTTAACACATTATTATCAGCGAGAACAAAATCAAAGCCAAATTATGATCTCATTCTTGCATATAGCATATTAACCTATTAAAAGATTTAGAGTATTCCATCACAGAAGTGAATTAATAATTAGATGAAAGATGTCCAGTGCTTTCTCACATTTTATGTCCAGGATTTGGTAGGGAAAGGGGCGTTAGTTCGTATTAGGAAAAAAAGCAGCTTAACACTGATTAGAAGCTTCAAAATGAAAAACAAAACCTCTATACAATGCAATCTCAGTTCCAAAATAATAATTTCTTCCAGAGCACATTCTCAGGAGATGTTTATTTTTAAACATAGATAATGATACATCCTTCGTAGTGTACAGACTGTCTGCTTAGCTGTCTATTATTACAATTTGAATATTAGTTACTTTAATACAAATAGCTAAATACATTGACAAAGAGAAATGAAGCCGTAGAAGAAATTACTGAACATCTGCTAATGTGAATGAGTTTTTCATCTGTGACTATACTCAAATTGTGGCAGTACAAACTTTCGGGCACAACATATTCCCTTCTGATGGTGCCTTTTCATCCGCACAATAATGTTATTCACAATTAAATATATGATTCTTTTAATTTTGATTACCTAGTTCTGCAGATTGTTCACAGAACACAAGGTTAAGATTGACCAAAACCGACACTGACAATCATTTTGATTGATACTGTATGTTGGGGTTTTTGCACCTTTTTCCTCCCATGTATCTTCTTAGCATTCTGAGATACAAACTAAATGAAATGGGAAGTTTCTTTGGGTCTTGAAAGTACAAATTACTAAGAGTTCCAACCTACTACGACATGAGCAACAAGTAGATAGCACATCCCAATGGTACAGGACACAATCATCATGGGGAAACCCAACCTGAAACAACAATGAAATAAAAGATCAGTAAGGATACAGTATTTTGTTCTCTAAGCAAGTTATGGAAAGGAAGTTTAACAGTTAGCCTACATGTTCCTCACTGTGGATATGCTTACAGCAGTGCCAACAACCTTGATGTACTCTGAGATTATGACAATGACTAGGACTCTAATATTCAAGTTTACATTTCTACTTCCAGCCTATTTAAAACATGGATGGTCAACATTAGAATAATTTTATTGACTTCAATGCATCTTTTCCAATTTATGCTCAGCATCTAGCAGATCTTGTTTTTTTCTTTTCCAGACAATATGCAATTGTACAGATAAAATAGCAATTCTTAAAAGTTATGCTCCATTAGAATAGATCATCCAATATGTATCACTTCAGATTAGGTGTATGTCCCTCATATGGTGCTTATAACTTAATTTATGGCTGGAACCCCTTAAATTGTTTGCTTGTAGATCTCTAGTCACATACTGCTAGTATTCATCTTCCATACTGCTCACCAGGTTTAATAGACTTGAATACTAATGGAAAAGTCTTAAAAGCTAACATAACTTTGTGGACTGTTGGAAATAACCTCCAGGCAGCTGTAAAAGTTATTAAAACAGTTCTTTGTTTTTCACCATAGATTAAGCTTTTCAAACAATACCCAGATTTTACAACTTTTTTCAGACTGGCAAAAATAGGCAGCAGAGAGTGACAACTGGAAAGGATGTTGCAGGGTTGGCTGAGTCCTACTTCACTAGATTCACAGGTCTTCCATACTTAAGAAAAGAAGGTGGTGAGTTTTCTGAAACTCTTAAAACGTTATTGTATAGTACTCGRGGACTGTGAAGAACCACTGCTGTGATCATATTAGTTTGTTTTATATTACTAAAATCACAAGGAGAACTGAGATGAGAAAAAATCATGGCACGAATGACCCTCTGTATGTAATTGCTTTTGTCAAGGTCAGCCAAGACTTTCAGTATGCCTTATCAAAGCATGGCAATGTTCTCTGAAATACAGCGTTTCATTTATTCTCTTCCTTGAAGTAAGTTCTGCTTATTACGTGTGGGTATATTAGTTGTGCCTTTTTGCCTTGCTTGTTAGGAGGCCTTGAGGAAGTTCCAGGAGCCCATTCCCCTTGGCCATTGCTAATCATAGCGCTAATGGAGAAATGTCCATATAGTTGATGAGGAGGGAACCATTTTCTGAGCTTGTGTGGATGAATAGCTCCTTTCTGTAGGAAGCTACAGCTAGAAGCATCCTCTTGGGCTGTTAGGACTGCCCCCCACTTCCTCAGCATGTGAAACCACATATATAAAATGAAAATTAAATTTCTGATTGGTTGACTGCAGTCTGGCCACTCTCCCTCTTTCTACCTGCAGCTGCAATGTCACTCTAAACCTTGCAATCCTCATGAGTCATGTTTCTTTCAGCACTATTTTGCTGAAAAGCTGATTGATGTAGGCATAGATGTGACCAGCAGAATAGAGGTGCTCCCACCTTAATAGCCACCGTTTCAAGTTACTGACAAGGGGATTTCACCAGGAGCAGGGGTCCCTGCAAACACACAGAAATAAACAGCCCTGACCTATAAAGTTTACAGAATAATTAGGAAAGCAATAAAATCCAAACACTCTAAAGAAAAAGTTGGAATTATTTAGTGAAAAACAAGCCTGTCCATGATGCCTGTTTCCTGGCTGTTCTTGATCCACTATCAAAGTGAGCCCATCTTACATACTAGTAGATAGAGAGGCAAGCCAGGAACAAGAGGAGACCCTTGCAAGGCTGAAAATATACAAAGGACAAGACTGGCAGGGCTGACAGATCTTCTAATTTCTCTCTCCTTGACATCCCCCTGAAGAAGCTGGCATTGCCCTCTGTCCATGACAATATATTGCGCCTGGAGATCTGCCCCAGGACAGTTACAATTTCTGGCTCCAGGGGCTTTCTTCCCCATCTCTCTGGGATTTAGGACCTGGTGTGCTGGCCTCTTCTGGTGTTCTGGTAACAGGTGTTAACCAGTACTATCAGTAGTCTGGCTTCGAAGACATTGATTATTAAGTTTCTATTTGGAACTGGGGAACTGGGTTTGCTCAAGAGGTGAAAAACATGGAGAATTGCTAGAAAGGATCATAAGATTATCACAGCTTTAAAATATTTCCTGAGACGTCTGAAATGCATTTGCAAGTGTTCATTTATTTTTCTTTTTTGTTCAGATGAACATGTATAAATATACTGCAGGTAGGTATTATTTCTTTTCCACATCGACTGGTCAGACCCCTGCTTTTGAATGGCTCATTACTCTAAAGAGCTGAATCATTATCCAGTCACCAAATTATGATCAAGCTGATAATGCTGCAAAATAGGAGAGCTAAAGCTTCCCTTGGAATTATTTTAGAAAAAAAGAAAAAAATAATAATTTGATGGTTAGCCAATTGCTTCTCAGACCACAGTGTCCCTTTCCTACCTCCTCTTAGCATATCTGATCTTTGGTCCTCCCTAATCTCACTTATATAAAAGTGTCCAGATAGGGCAAAAAAGCAGAAACAGTAATGTTTGTAGGAATAAAATAGCGTGGTTAAAAAATCCTCCTACAGACTGCAACATATCTAATGAATGTTCCCTGCAGCTGACTGGTGAACTGGAGATTGCTACAAATCTCATTAAAAAAACAGGCTGTTATTTCACAGAAAACAGAATGTTATTGACCTCACAGTTAGCAAACAATAAACTGGTACTGGGAGGAGTGGGGATAGCACAGATCTTAATCTACACTAATACAACCTAACAAATCTCCCTGGAGAATGCACAGCAGCTCAGCAGTGAATGACAATATAATGCCTTTGTGCAGAATGGCAAGAGGAGGGATGAATCAGAACAGATTCAATGGCTACTCTACCGTTAAAAAGAGAACAGAAAAACTCATTCCAGCTTGAAGGAGGTCTGTGCAACATATGGATGAATTATACAGGACAACGTGCAATCATGTAGGAATTGTAATCATACCCCCACTATCACAGTGAGAGTCAAATGTGTAGCTGGAACCATGCACAGCCATCCTGGGTAGGTACCTCATTTCATTTATTTCTCTTGGATGTTTGCATAGGGCCCAACTATGAAGCCATTATTCTCATTGCATAGATGATTACCCCTTAACTTGAGAACTGAATTTCAGGCCCACTGGTCTGAGCACTAATATAATTGGATTAAATTCACTGTTGAATCTGTGTACCAAAGAGGGAAGAGATAATGCTAAGTCAGTGAATAGTTACTGCACAGTTAATCAATTACCTGAATCGGTTCAGTGCATGAAAACTACCTTTTGCACTCCCCGAAAGGAAGATACAACTCCTGTCCCAGGCTACTTACAATGTAATGTTTAGGTACCTACATTTTCTTTAGTTATATCAAACCTAAGAACACATTTTAAAAAACGTAAAAATTACTTCCACCAACTCTCAGCATGCTCCTCAAAGTCAAAAAAGGCAACATGCCATTCAGTTGCTCCTGCCCAGAAAAAAAGGATCAGCACAGATTAGAAGTCATAAAAACTTGCACTAAAACTTCAAATTATTGAGAAACAGTAATTTGCATCCTGGGTATAAAAATGCATTTTTGCACAACCTTGTAACACATCTGACATGACATTTTTCTAAACAAACTAAGGGAACTAAGGACAGATATATCCTGGTTTGGGCTAGTCTTCTATTCCCTCTCCCACACTGCAGACAGGGAGATACGTATGCGCTGCATGGCACAAAAGGTTCGTCTTGACTCTCCACAGGGAGACTGCTCAGGGAGACTGCACCTGAGTTTTCACTGCTGCAGAGAGGAAGCGGAAGTCAGCCACAAGGAATGGATGGATGAAAGGGTCTAGCATTCACCCCACTCTTCCTCCTTCTCTTCTTACTAGAAGTCTACACCTAAAACTGCAGTCTAGATGAAATCACACACCTTAAATATAACAACCAGCAGATATTAGTTCAGTGTGAGATAGTGAGGGCATTTCAAGTGAGAGCCGCAGGGATTTTTCTCGAACGAAGTTCTACTTATTAATAAATTCAGCGATCCACTAAGGAAAAAGCTTGCACCCCAGTACAGGAGAGTCATCAGACTCTGTGGAGAACAGAATTCAGCATGTTCTTTACAGAGTCAAATGAGAATTTGAAATTAATAAGATGAAACTCTGTAAAGGTAAATGTGAAATATGTATTAGGAGAAGTCAAACATGGGCACAAAAACAGCAAGGGAAGTGAAATTTTTTGTTGCTAATGGCCTATTTATTCTTGATCCTGCCTCAGTGCAAGATTTCTGATTCTGTATTACTTAGAAAAGAAGGAAACTTCTGTGTGATTATTCTGGGTATAAATCCTATTTTTACTGCTTGTATATGGATATGAATATCACAGTTTTCTTAGGTGATAAGTTTATCCAGTATTATTTGCTAAATAATAATAGTGAAGCCTTCGGGGTCTGTATTTCATTTTCCTGGACTAAATGATCTCTTACAGTTCCTTCCAGCTCAATTCTGTGATGCTTTGAGAAACAGCAGGACCTAGGATATACAAAACCCAAGTTCAGTGCCCCATTCTGCCTGATTTGGGACACAACATATGAAGTGTTCTCACCTGTAGAAGTCATGCATACAGGCACAACAGTCACCGCCTTTCTGACATTTCTGAGTATGTAACTAAAACAGCTTGTGCATCCTTGGGGGATGGTCCATTGAGGAACCATGCCTTCAAAGAAATGGGGAATTATCAGTGGTTCCCAAGTGGGAAAGAGACAGCAGAAATCTCCCAAGATCAAGCCCGTGGTGGTGAAAGAAGCCTGGTGGTAGCCAGTGGGAAGAGTTAAAGCTAACTTCCACTCTCACTTACATTCCTGTGCAATTTAAATTATACCAGTTGGATTTGCATCAAGCTTAACATTTTGCTCTTCTCCCTGCATATCAGTTTAGTACTACAAGTTCTGTAGTTCGTGTGGTGTGGTATGGTATAACCTTCTCACCCACCTACTTGTTCCTCTATTATTCAACACAGAGTGATAAAGCATCATTTGCACACCTGAAGAGCAGCATGTCATCATAAACAATATTTAACAAAGGAGGGATGAGGGATAATTCCATCTCATTCCTGGGTAGACTCTGATCATATGCAATGCTTTGCTCTGGAAGTTTGATAATAATCACAAGCTCATTCTTAAAACCACATCACAATACCTATGAAAGTAGCCTCAAAAATGAGACCTGAGAAGATACTTAAAGTTATTTCTGAATGAAAGGAAAGTTACACCTTTTAATGAAGTTTCATAATTTGAATTACAAAGTAATCTATTTATATTTCTTTTCAGCACAATATTCATGCTTCTTAATGAAAAGGATCTATCATAACCCTCATGAATTAAACTTTAGAAGGGTGTTTTTTTAATGGAAGATAGGACAATTTTAGTGTGATGAAAACCAGAATCAGCTATTTAACAAAACATATATGGGTCTATGTAAGTTACAGTCTAATGCATTACAGCTCAATGAGCAAATTCTTTTTCTGTACCTCAGCTAGGATTGCGTAAGAGAGTGAAATTCTTTTCTGGGTACAAAGGGGAGAGGAGAAATTTAACTTTATAAATTTAAGACCCGTTTGTGAATACTGTCATTTCTGAAATTCTCCATATTTTTCAGGTCTATCAAAAACAATCTATAAATTATTTCAATTAATTTCTTATACCTTCATACATATACAATTTCAATTAATCTTTTGTACATTCTTAGATGCATAGCTCATTTCCACTGTGATTGTTTGCTGTCAAATTCTCCTATGGAGAGATTCTCTGAAAAGTCTTTATTTTGAATTTTCATCCTAATTGTAGAAGTAAATAATTACTCAGAATTTCTTGCAGCAAAAAAAATCCATTTTTAGTAGCTGTATTGATTAATTCTTTGCTTGTGGAAATTGAAAGGAGAGATTTTTAATTTATTGTCTGACTTGGTCTCAAAGCCACTAGGAATTCTCCTCTCAGTTAATTTCTCTGTTCTTATTACATCTGTAGTCCCTTTCCTGTCATACGATTTCTTCTCTCCTTTTCTTTCAATACAGTCTGCCTTATGTATCTCCTGTCATTTTGGTCATGTGAAACTTTTCATCATTCCAAATCTTTGATATACCGATCCAGTTTACCTGAAAGTATAGGCTTTACTGACTGTTTAAAGAAAACAGCTAAAAATGTTTATCATATGCCTATGACCCCTTCAAATCCAAGCACCTGTTGTAGCTCAGAAAGCAGGTGGCTAAAACTGCCAGTGATCATTAATGCAACATTAAATCGCTATGAATTTCACACAGCCTGGAATTACATAAAAATTACAGTGTGGTTACCTACTAGTTACCATACATAGTAGTTACTGTGTAATTTAAATCACTGAACAAAACCTATAATCCTATTTTCTTCTGATTGCTAAAATTATAATAATTTCTCCTGATACTCTATCTGTTTTGAGTCTATGCCAAGATTTCCCATAGAGTCACTGCCAGTAGTGAACCTCAGATCAGGAATATGAGATCCTGAGAGAAAAATCAGAGGTATTAAGTTTTGCCTCCTACATTCAAGAACATCCTCCTAAAAGTACTTCACTGTAATCTTAACACTTTTATGTGCAGAACCAGTAATGAACCTTTCTTTGGCTATCCAAAATTCTTATTAGCTGAAGAAAAAAGCATAAACTTTCATTGTAAGATAACAGTTAATCTGCCAGTTCCGCCTTGCAAATTCAAATGACTGTTCACAGAAATATTTGTTGCAGTATCTGTCTAGCTCTTAGGTCTCTGTGGCACAAAAATACAGGACTGTCAGAACAGGTGACTGATAACTATCCAAAAGCTATTCCTCTGTGGCAAGTCAGCAATCTGATAGGAGACACCTATATGATACACCATGAAAAAATAGGAAAATACATCAAACTCAGTAAAAAATGCTGTAACTGATTATTTAAGAACAGCAGTACACTAATAGTTTGGTGAAAATGGCAGCTGACCTTTCTATTAGAAACAAATATGCAATGCCAGTAGGAGATCATGAAATCCTACAGACTCACAGGAAAGAATAGAAACTGAAATACAGGAACTAACTTAAAAACAGAGGTAGAACTAACAGTGACATTTTAATGAGGAAGAGGAACACATCACTGATAAAATTGTGGAATTTGTTTTTTCACTTTTCATGTGCATCTGAACTCTAGTATCCCTTTAAATTGACAAATCAGTATGAATAATTTGAAAATGTGCATGAGTTGTTCAAAACCTTGTATCTAGGTGACAGTGGAAAAAAAAGAAATATAACCTTCTAAATTTAGCCTCAAGGATTCCATGGTGAAGATAAATACACCATGTTTACATGAAAAAGAGAGTGACTTTGGACAAGCTCATTGGTGTCACAGCATGTAAAGGAAGCTAGATTCAGACCCTTGTGTATGTCAGGATGAGTTTTACTGAGTTCATATAGAATACAAGTTCAGATTACTTTGCTTTATACATAGCCTTAGTGGGATGATGTTATAGACAGACATTCACAAGACAATATCTGAAAAATCTCTTAAATTTAAATCACTTGTTTAAGCAAGGGAATAATCCCATTCCTAACTTAGCATACATGATTAAGTGTTCTGGTGGATGAGGAGTCAAACAGACAAATCAAGTGACCCCACGTGTTTCATCTGCAGTCTCTCCTGGAAGATATCCAAAGGCAGGAAAGCCAGTGACACAATTACTTGGTACAGATTCCGCTGCCTGCCCATCTTTGCTGCACTAACAGGAGTTTTGGCTTTTCTGCATCCACACGCCCTGTGGCATGAAACATCTGACAGGGTCACCAACAGGTAAGTCACTGCTTCAAGTGAAAACATAGTTATTCCAGACGTGAATGATCCAATTATCCAAAGCAACTCACAGGAGTGCCCCTACTCCCACAGCCTACTTTCTACCTCACTACTAAAATGTAGAACCAAACAAACATGTTTAACATCCCAGGCTCTTCCTTTTCCCACAAAGGCTTGCACCAGGGAGTGCAACACTCAGCCAAGGTGAAAACACAGAACAGAGGACCCTCTAGAGCTGAGGACAGCCAGCTGAGCCTGCTCTCACACTTTCCCTTTCTTGAGACCAGTGTAACTATTAATTACATGAGAGAAAATATCAAGTGGCAATGACAGCCTAACACAGCCAATTTACATAGCTGAAACCATCTGTCCCATGACAGTCTAGGGATCAGAGACCCTCTGTTCCCAATTTTGCATTAAGTGGGCTGATGTTTCTGTAGTTTCCAGAAGAAAGTAATGTCATACACATTAGTAAAACAGTCTGGCTTCTAGGGGCGCTGATGGGACCAAACATCAATGATGCTCTCCTGCATGGATTTTTCAGTGTGTAAAGAAGTGTGGGCTCAAAATGCACACTCTCTCTCAGTGGGAATACTAATAGAGATTCTTTTCCTCTTCCCTGCCACCAACTTTGATGAAATTTCAGGAATTTTAATTATATTTGAGAAATCAACCCCTCCCCACACATTCCTTTCCCCTGTCAAACATGTTTGAAGTTGATAAGCATATTCAGAAGTTATTAGGTGGGAGACACACAGACACATTCACAGCAGTATGACTGCACAGGAAACCAGATGAGAAGTTAGGCTTTGATGGAAAGAAAGGAACAAAAAGCATTTCAAAAGTATTCTTTTTTTTGAAACGTGCTTCTTATAAGTAAGTAACTAACTGATCTTCAGTTGTACCAAAGGCTTACCTTGATATAATTCAGGAATGATTAGAGAAAGGGAACCATCTTTGCATGGGCTTACATTATATAGTTCTAGTCTCCGGCTTATTATCAGAATGCTTATGGGATTGGGAAGGTAATAGGGAAGAGAAAGAAATGTGAAGCTAAAAGTCAGCATGAATTAGCATACATTTTTATTTGAAATTTCATGTAATCCCTAGAGTTATTAAGTTAAATATACAAACCAAAATTCAGTTATTAAGCTATAAAAAAGAAAAATTGTGATCCCAATTCAGCTGTAATTTTCAGGGCAATCTTAACTAGTGTGTTGCTGTTGACACTCCCAGAGTATATAGCTCAGGCTTTACAAAGAAACAGAATAATGAAGTTCCATTTACCAAAATATTTTAAAGCAGCTGTATGACTCAGTAAATGGTCTCTAACAAAGTCCAAATAAAAGCAGTTTAATCAATGTACTGCTCAGACGCATACCTGAAACATGAAAACATTGCTGAAGTAGGGAATAATTTATCATTACCACTCAAAGTGATAACACTTTTGATGCAGTTTGTATTCCAAGTAGTTATATATTCTGAATACTGTTCAGAAATCTCACAAAGAAAACAAAATTAATATTCCAACAGCGTACCTCATATCTGAAAAGTTAAATTATTTTTACCATGAAGAATAATATCTGACAAAATAGAAAGAGAAAGAGGAATTCTTGTATTTCTTTGTTGGAATCATTAAAACATGAAAAATATATTTGAGGGTTTTTCTAAAATGCAACTACATCATTAGTTTGCATCAAATGTACTTTGCTCTGGTAATTACAATGGAAATAACTTGCACAAGGGTCAGTGAAGTAATTTATTTAATGATAAGCTTCAGCAAGTATTTAGTATTTCAGATTCTTCTGTGCATTGATAAACTAATTGCTAGCACTTCAGAGTATACATTGACTAAATATACTTTGCTTCAGAAAAATACACTCACTAAATTTTCTGTACAATGTTCAAAACATGGGATAATCTTAGTAACCATTTAAGTGAGGAGATATTTATTCTAAAGTCTGACTAATAGGATGACAGAACATTAAAATCCATAAAAACATATGAAGTTGTTAGAGATTTAACCAATGCCTTTCTGAATTTCAGTGTATCAGATATAAAGCTTCTCTTCCAAGGTCTGCATGTACACGCACTTATGGGAGGGAAAGGAAGTAAGTTTGCCCTGCATGGGCCATGAGAAAGATATACATTACTTGTTGCCTATTTCTCCTTGTGAAGAGCATAAATTTTGTACACTATTCAGAGCATCAGGTGGGGTCAGCTCTACACTCTGATGCAGGTAATTTAGCTGTCCTCCACAGCAGTTTATGTAAATGTGCCCCCAAAATAAGATTTTCCTCAACTAAATTGTGATGCAAACTACTACAGTCAAGTGCAGATTTAATTTCAGGTTTCAGTTTGGCCCTCAACCTACTTTCTTTTTCCTCTTCAGTGACAGAAACTTTAAAAATACTGTATAATACCAAAGTAACTCATTCTCTCACCAGCAAAATCACTGTCACTAAAGTCTCCCCTGACCTCTTAAATGAAACTAGAAACAACGTACCTTCCTCATCCTCCCAGCTGAGTAACTGGCTTTGCCACTGCCACCTCTACTCTCCTTGGGTTTGGAAGCGGCTTCATCTTCTAGCTCTCCTCTGAGGTCTCTAACATGCTTCAGAGGATTTTCTCTTGTTGAAGAGGTGCTGTTCTTGATCCTTCTCCCTCTTCCTCTGCCTCTCATCTCTAGGAAATTTCACCACAGACTACAGTTCAACAGTGTTCCCTGTGTTGACAATTCGCTGATCTCACTCTCTCAGATTAAGCCAACCTCACTCTGCTCAAAGCAAAGTTTGCCATGTCTTTACAGACCTCTAGCTATCAGTTTACTCTAAATGCCTGGCTAGCACAGTTCTTGGTCTTTTTCCCTGCAAATTTTCCCTTTATTTCCTTTCTTCATAGCACTATCATTGCTGTCCTTAGCCTCGCACATGTTTTTAGTCAGTTTTGATTCAGATCTCTCTTAAAACCCTCATATCCAATGTATCTCTAAAAACCTTGCAGATTATTTCTGCATAACTGTTCTTTCCTGTCTATTCACATAACTCAAATGCTAACCTAGGACTCTCTTTTCTCAGTTCCTCAACATCCTTTTCTCTGGTCTCAAGAAGTACCAGGGATTATTCTCCAACTCCAACAGTTCAACTATTTCAAGACCCTCTTTGCATCCCTCCACTAGCACTCCTTGGCACAAAGCAGACACTTTTCCAACTTTCAAAGATTATCAAGGCCTGCTCCACCCCATTTATTATCTCTTTATTCTCAGTGAAATGTTTCAGCTGCATCCTGATGTCAGCCCTCATCACCATTTGTCATATTTCATATTAGTACCTTTCTCCCACGATGCTTCCCAACACTAGTAGGAATCCCCTGCAAAGTTACCTCRTTATTGTTCCTCCACTCTCTGTTTTTCCCTGACACAGTTGGCAGTACATAGTCAGTATCTTATTACATTTCTCTATGTTTTTCTTTCAGTGGAGAAACACAGAGAAATCACTTCACTTCACCTAACACTGGATGTCCAAAACTGAGGTATGTATTCTGAGCTAGAGATCAGTCTATGCAATCATCAGTTAAGCACTTATATTATATGCATACACTAGGATGGAAGTGCCTATCTCCAGATCAACTTGCACGTTTTGTCCAATTATACTTAGAACATCTGATAAAAGAGATAACCTCTTTCTACAAATCTTGTTCTTGCTATGTCCCCCACAACATGTCCCCAAAACAAGGGCCCCCAAGAATACAAGCACAGATGACAACAGAAGCCCCACAGTTATCAACACAAATCAAGAAAGATCAATTATTCATGGCTAAAGGAAAGCCCTCTTCAGCGCTGGACTGCACTGGTTTTTAGGGCATAATAAAGAGAACAGAGAAGAGGTATCCAGTGTATGTAAAATATTCTATACATGGTGAAAATGCAAAGGAGGTAAGAAGAAGGTATGAAAACAGCTACAGCTTCTATACGAATGACAGCAAACAAACAGAAAGGGAAATGCTCCAGCACTGGGTCCCTCACATCTGATCAGTGCCAATGCTTATCTGTAGCAGGTCCTTCCTCACCTTTGGTAGAGAAAGAGCTCTGCTCTTTTATTTTCCATTCAGAAACTTCTGCTACCACAACTCCATAATCACTTGTAAAGTATTACCTTTTACTATATAACTAAGTAAGTTAAAATTTTAAGGAGCAATGTGTGCGCGTGTGTGTTTTCTGCTCCAACATTTCCACATGATAAAGTGACTGATACTGTAGCACCAAGCCAAAGTAAAGTTAGATGCAACAAATAAGACATCTGTGATACTATTCTCTATTTGTATTGACCATACATGATGGACAGAATGGGCTAAATACCTCATTTTATTAGCCTAAATTAGGTGAGATGAATCCTATTCTTTGTATCCATCACTATCGATGTGTCTTACATTCAGATTAAAAGTTTGCTGGACAGGTGCCATTTACACAGCCTTTTTACAGTGCCTCACTTTTTTTACTCTGCAGGGCCTTGACAAGAACTAGGCACCGGGGTAACAGCAACTGCAAGAATCAGCACAACAAACCCAAATGGAATAAACTGTTCTGGGTCATGAACATGCACATGAATGTGACCCTCATGAAACTGCCTGTACAGTAACCTCACTTTGTACTAGTACAGAATAAATCTGAAGTGCAATATGTTTCTAAAAGAAGCCAAAAGAAATGCTTACCAGAAGAAACACAATGGTCTCCACAAACAGAGCTGATATCAAAAGAGCAATGAAGTATCCTGTGATATCAAAGATTTTGCCTTCACTGTTCCAGTTCCCAATTCTGGCAATCAAGAGTAATTTAATTAGAATATATTATGCTAGCCTCAGGGACTGACAAATAACTCCTATGGTCTGAGAAAGTGAACTTCTGTTGTATGAATTTATATATCCACATCTTCTTTGGTAATGTATGTTTCTGTGGATTACATTTAAACTAAACACTAAAAGAAAAAAGGTGGTATCAGCAATCAACAGATGTAAATTAAAGTAAAAATACTGACAGATTGCAGATATTGCTAGATTAACCACATTGTTTTGGGCAGCTGCCCAAGAGACATTTGCTGTTTTATAAGTAGCCTTGTAATCACCTACCAGCAAAGTATAGCTCCTTCACACAGAAGACAGTTTCTTACATTAGACTTCTTGTATCACCTCCTGGGTTATGCCACATTACTGCATCGTCATATAAATTCTGTATGTAATCCAATAGTGCCTACAGTGACAGCACACAGCCTAAATGCTCTATTAAGAAAAAATGTGTTCTTTCACAGGAAGAGGTGAAACAAACATACAAGAGATTCTGGAAATGTCATTATACCTTGACAGAAAATAATTTTTTCTAATTCAGCTCCATCATTAGTCATACTTGCATTTGCTTAAGAAATGCCTAACTCTTTAAGAGATATGAGCAACAGCTGATATTTTCAAAAGGGCTTACTCTGGCCTAATTCTGCCCTCCCCCCAAGCTCAATGGAAAAATGTCCATTAGCTTCAACTGGGACATTATTAGGCCAACAACACATACTTTCAACAAGCACACATTGTTTTGTTTTTAAAAACAAGACAAAGACAAAAAAAACCAGTTCAGCTTCTGATTTTTCCATCTATCTCAAGAACAAGGTTAAGAGCAGTGGAGCATGGCATGAACCTCATCATAATGAATGAAATGGAGCTCCTTAGTCCGGAGTGCCTTCCTGCCTTCTTCCATCTCCCCAGTGCTTAAGCCAATCCAGCTTATGGGTCTTAGTCTTTCGTCACCACACTTAGAGCCTGAGGGCTTACTGAACAGCAGTAACTACTGTTGCCTTAAGATATTAAACTCAATTACCTCCTGCACTGAGGGCTCCTGAAAAACTAGGTATGCTGCTAATTTCAGGATTTATTCTGTTGTCTCTGAAGGTGTTTCCACAGTATGGACACACTGTCAGTTTGGTTTGCCCAGTATTTGGCTCCAGGGTGCTCATCCCTGAATTTACACCAGTTGACAAGTATGCCCTAATCTAAAATGAATCAAATGATTCCTTTGGCAAGAAAACCCAGACTTGCTGATTTTCCACATTCTGCCATGGCTGCCCTTAAAGGTAGGATTTTTTTACAGCAAGGTAGCTTGCTCAGGATGTATGTCTTTGCAGTCACAGCAAAGACCATAGAGCAATGTAGACAGGGCTGAGCTAGCACTACATCTGGAAGCAGAGAACTGATAGCAGACTAGTTCCAACAGGATGGAGATCAGGGCAGGCTGGTTCTCAGGTGCTCCCACTGCTGGGCTGCAACTCCACTGCTCCTGCTGCTCAAGGTCAGGAACATCCACATTACACTGAAGTCATCTGACACATCCTGGATTTGAATTCCTTGGGTGGGATTCAGCTCCAGATTCAGCCACCTAAACTCAGGTGCCTATTATTTATCCATCTATGCGGGAGATGGCTATTGAAGTTCGAACTGCAGGCAGTGGAGATCTAGCCAACACAGCCAGCGGAACCTGCAGAGCTGGCTATCATCCTACACTGATACCTGTGCTTGGGAAGCTGAAGAGCTTTTTAGAGATGGCTGAAAAATTTTTGAGGAGAAACAAAATTTACTTTCTTTTATTGTTAAATAGATTGACAAAGTCAGACTAGGAGGTATTATAGTCAGCTTTACCTATTTTTCCATGGTTAAATCATGCCTTCCTTCCCCTATGAGTTTCCATAAAGATGCATAAAGCACAGACTATCTCTCTGTAAACAGCCACCTTTTATGGCAGTGAAGTTAGAAGATAAGGCAGACCACATTATTCTATACCACTGTCAACACACCCAAGGCCCCACTATTATCTAAGGCTTACTTGCAAAGCTGCCCCATTTATTGCTCATCCCTACAGTAGTAAACAACTCTTTTGATGATCACACACAGGAAACTAGGCAGCTAATGCAGACCTAAGTTGCCTGTAAATCCAAAATTCCATAATTTCCTGTTGATTTCTAATGCAGGAACCATCAGATGCCAGCAGACATAACAGGTATGCCTTATAGACAAACTTCTATACCCTACATGGCTCTAATGTTATCAGAATCTTCAAGATAGAGGACATCCGAAGGCCAAAATTCTCCAAGCTGTTATTATAGGAGTATTTTACCATGTGCTCTGTTACTTTCAAGGAAATATTATAGGAGTTTTTTACCATGTGCCCTGTTACTTTCAAGGAAATTCCCTTCTCTCTGGTGCCAGCCAGCATTTGACCAAAAGGTTGGGCTCAAAGTATCTCTCTAACACATTGTCACATCACTCAGCTTTATTGAAGGTACCATTAGATTTTTTTTAATGAGAAATCCTCCAAACAAAACATTTTACTGATGTAGCTAACAGACCATGTAGGCAAAAACATTTTTAAAATCCCATGTATTTCCCAATTTATATTTTTGGCCCCAGTCCAGCAAAGTACTTAAACCACCTATATTCTTTCGATTTGGACATGGCTGCAAGGGAAGCAACTGGGACAACAGACCCTGTGCCTTGCCGGAACGCCCAGAAGAAGCGGTGGGTGATTGTTGTGGGGGACTCCCTGCTGCAGGGGACAGAGGCACCTGTCTGCCGACCTGACCTCATGTCTAGAGAGGTTTCTTGCCTGCCAAGGGCTCGCGTACAAGATGTCATGGAAAGACTGCCAAGGCTTGTCCACTCGTCAGACTATTACCCTCTGCTGCTCTTCCATGTGGGCACTAATGACACCAAGGGCAAACTGGAGACCATCAAGCAGGATTTCAGAGCTCTGGGGATGGTGGTCAGGGATCTGGGAGCCCAGGTCTTCTCCTCAATCCTGCCAGTGAGGGGGATGGATGAGAGGAGGAGAAGACGGACATTCCAAGTTAACGACTGGCTGCGCCGCTGGTGTTGGCAACAGGGTTTTGGTTTTTACGACCATGGGACCCTGTTTGAAGATTGACAACTGATGGAAGAAATGGGATCCACCTCACTAAGCGGGGCACACGTGTCTTTGCCAACAGGTTGGCCAACCTGGTAAGGAGGGCTTTAAACTAGGAAAGAYRGGGGAAGGGGAGAGTYATASTGMCAGGGTAGTTGGCAAAAKRCAGCTCAAGTYRGGAYRCCTCCAGYRGGTGMRTGCAGCCAGGGAMGTGCACATGGGACATAGCTATGGAGGATCCTCTTGTATCCCTCCTGGGAAACCTGCATGCTAAATCACCTCTCTGAAATGCCTGTACACCCATGCAGGCAGCATGGGGAATAAACAGGAAGAACTAGAGATCTGTGTGCGGTCGCAGGGCCATGATCTCATTGCAATTACAGAGACATGGTGGGATAGTTCACATGACTGGAGTGCTGTCATGGATGGCTACGTGCTTTTTAGGAAAGACAGGCCAGGAAGGCAAGGTGGTGGAGTTGCTCTTTGTGAGAGAGCAACTGGAATGTATTGAGCTGTGCCTAGGGGTGGATGAAGAGCGAGTCAAGAGCTTATGGGTAAGGATTAAAGGGCAGGCTAACATGGGTGACACTGTTGTGGGTGTTT
>NW_020450485.1:77844-316515 GCF_003343035.1 Apteryx rowi | reverse complement strand
CAAAGGCAAGTGCAGGGTCCTGCACCTGGGGAGGAATAACCCCATGCACCAGGACAGGTTGGGGGGTGACCTGCTGGAAAGCAGCTCTGCGCAGAAGGACCTGGGAGTGCTGGTGGACACCAAGTTAAGCATGAGGCAGCAATGTGCCCTTGTGGCCAAGAAGGCCAATGGTATCCTGGGGTGCATCAGGAAGAGTGTTGCCAGCAGGTGGAGGCAGGTGATCCTCCCCCTCTCCTCAGCCCTGGTGAGGCCACATCTGGAGTACTGTGTCCAGTTCTGGGCTCCCCAGTACAAGAAGGATGTGGCGTTACTGGAGCAAGTCCAGCAAAGGGCTACAAAGATGATTAGGGGACTGGAGAATCTCTCTTAGGAGGAAAGGCTGAGAGAGCTGGGCCTGTTTAGCCTAGAAAAGAGAAGGCTGAGAGGAGATTTTATTAACATGTCCAAATATCTAAAGGGAGGGTGTCAAGAGGGTGGAGCAAGACTCTTTTCAGTGGTGCCCAGCAACAGGACGCGAGACAAAGGGCACAAACTGAAACACAGGAAGTTGCATCTGAACATGAGGAAAAACTTTTTCACTGTGAGGGTGACAGAGCACTGGAACAGGTTGCCCAGAGAGGTTTTGGAGTCTCCTTCTCTGGAGATATTCAAAACCCACCTGGACGCGATCCTGTGCCACATGCTCTAGGTGACCCTGCTTGAGCAGGGAGGTTGAACTAGATGATCTCCAGAGGTCCCTTCCAACCTCACTCATTCTGTGATTCTGTGATTTTAATGGATTATTCACATACTTAAAATTAGGTATTTTTGTGTGCAGCCATGGGATCTGGAATTTATTTGTGCATCATTATGAATTTGAATAATGAAGGCAAATGATGTCATACTCACAATCTATATGAGTGATATCATGAAGACAGAGAAGACATTAACCTCAGGTTTACCACTGATTTTGACTTTCAGCAGGGCTTATGTTGGGTGCATTTGCTCTTAAATTCAAATTCTTCCAATTTGTGTCAGTCATTGTTCTCACTGGTTTTGAAAATCATGTGGGAATATTTCTAATCACCCTTGGTTCAATAAAAGCAATCTTCATTGTGGTCACAATCTACAATGACTGTTTTGTTCCCAAACTATCTGTAACAAGACCTGGAAATAGTAAAAGTAAAGAAAAATCACAGTTTACGCATTGAAAGCCCTGGGCAATAATCAGGCAGCATTTGATTTATTTTTCTTGCACCGGGAAGTTTTTGACAATTCTAATGTTAAATAGCAATGCAATTAATTAAATCCCTAACAGCTTTGCCAYTGGAATACATAACTGGATGTGTGTAGAATGCATTCCCCTCTGAACAAGCATCATGCTTCTATGAATTATGTGATTTATGACAAGTATTAGCATGTAATAGCACTGAGAATATTTCCATTTCAAAGTATTTTATCATTTTCAGCAGGAATTTATTTCTGACAACAAAAATATTTCAGCTGCTTTTGTCAAAATGATAAATTATACATAAATGGTCATATTTAATGATAAATTTTGCAAAAATGAGATACTTAAAATTAGTCTCATATTTAGGGTTTAACTGACTCATTTTTCAGAAGTAGCTTTAGGTGCTCTTCTTCTAACGGGAAAAAAAATAGAGCGATTATTTAGGAACTTAACAAGGGATGTGGGAAGCCAGGCAAACAACCATTAGACTGGAAACTCAGGGTAGAAGGTGGAAGATTACTATGAATCTGATGGAGAAAAATTATTCTGTGACAACAGACGTCTCTATGAGCAATAAACATAAATGGCTAATATTGCACTTCCTGTGCAGTAAAAATTTCCACAAGTTGATACAGCTTTAAGGTTCCCATCTTGTGCATGATCAAACTTGAAAGTTATGCAGATTATTATGTCTGTTAACAATGCACCATTCACACAGAAATCACTCTCACTTAGTTTGAAATTTGCAGTAGTTATGCATTATGAGCTTATTATTTTAATATATTCCAGTGTAAATCTGACAAATGCAAAAGAAATTAAAGAAAAATATGATACATAACAACAGAAGTATGAAAATATATTCAAAATTTTCACTGGGATGAAAACTCTAAGATGGAAGCAAACATAGCAAAAGGGTTATTTCCAACTTACTAAATGACTTACTGCTAAAGAAGTTTAGGTTGTCAACTAAATATACTTTTAGTTGGGATCACAAAAGCAAGTCATTTTCCTTCTGTTTTTACTTTCTAAATAACACTAGACAAATGATGCCTGCTAGCTGCATGTGTATTTTTTTGTAAAAAGAAATACAACTACTGTAACTAGCCACCTAAGCATCAGCCCCTAAATAGCAGGCAGTTGCTTAAAATGGAGATTACCATTTAAAACTCTTTACTTAATTAAGATATAGAATCTGTCTTGGCAGAAGCCTACCAAAAAGTCCTCACCACTGACCCAATAGGTATGCAGAAGCTTGCGAAGCTGCCTTTATCTCTGCCTTTCTTATTCTTCTCACACATCTCTGTGGGAGAAGAAAACACTATCTAGTACTGGGCAGGAAATGACCCAGGAAGAGATAAATAGATGGGAAAGGCAGATCAACAATAAGAGACAAAGAAAAGAAAAAGTAGACAGTAGAAGGCAAAATGAACATAGATGGATGTGTTGCAATAACTTACACTGAGTTTTAATGTACAGAGTTTTTCAGTGTACAGGGTTTCTACATTAAAATGTTCCTATCTAGGCTGTTGCTTGTTTTTCTCTTTTGCATTTTCATTTGAAAAATCTTTTGTGCAATGCCAATGTACACAGGATGAGGCTGGGATTCAGCTCCAGATTCAAGCCCACGGAGATGTGAACTATATGAGAGCTTTTTGTCTAAGTTCCCATTGTGGCCAATGGAAATTCTAATCAATAGAGTAAAAAGTGTTTAGAGCAAATGCCTCCACTGCAGGATGAGGCAAACCACACTTTAGATTCCACTGAGTCTACTGGTGAGACATTCAAATCAATTGCTAAAATGGCCTGCAGTGCCAGTGGAGTTGTGAAGTGTGTCCCAACCAGCTCCCAGCTGCCACTTGAGAAGGACACAGGTCCCATGTGTCTTGTGTCATATCTGTGAGACCCATGAAGATGTCTTGGATACAGGACTGGATGAATATGTACGTTTACACAAGTGAATCAAGCCTTACTTCCCCATCAGGAGCTCCAGTGGGAGCTTAAGACAATTAGCTCAGATAACATCAGGTATTTTAATCAAAGCTGAATACCATCCTCAGGTTCACTACTGTATTGAGAGTCAAGATATTTTTGTTACATGAAGACAGCCAGAGTATAAACTGTATTAAAATAGTGCACTCGTTGGCTTTTTGTTCTACGCTTTTCAGGAATAAAAATAACCCAGGAAATTTAGTGCTTGCACTGGTCAATAATATTTGAAGATTCCATTAGAATGGTTTCAAGACTAAATTATTTTAAAATCAATGTGGATTTGATTTATTTGTTTCTCAAGTGAAGTGTTAATTAAAAATCTGAAATATTAATTTTTAATTAAATATCCCATATTTATGTATGGCTAATTACTTCCAGTTACTGTGTCTTTCACAGACGTGCCCACATTCATGCATAAATTCCACTAAAAACTGTCGAGATAAACTTAGTTTTACCTTTTAGCTCTCATGCATCAGAAAGTAGTAAAAGTAATGTGTCGTATTATTGATGCGGGGGGGGGGGTGTATGTGCTATATAGTGCAGGCTTTATCTGAAATGTTATAAATCAGCTTATACATGTGGTTTACCTAAGGTGCAATTTATATTATCTACTTTTAAGCTGTAATAGCATAGGGTTCTTTTTAGTCAGCTGAATGAAGGGAACTTGCAGAAGGTAATTCTTCCCATGCTAGGATATCCATTTAAGATGTCAGGAAAAATCTTCCCCCTGAAGTTACCTTTTCCTCTCCACTGACTGCAGAAGGAACATAAATGAATTGCTTAAATTAAATGGATGAACTCAGGCATGATGAGTCACATCCCAAGTCAAGTATCCTATTTTCAACAGTCATCTTGTTGTCTACATGGAAAATGAGGAAAATTCGGGCATGACATGACCATGGGGAAATTTTCTAACTTCTGTGAGATGAAGTTTGACCCAAAAGGGGAGCCACAAGGTCACTTGCCACGCTAAACTTCTTTCAAAATTGTATCATATAAAATTAATAGAGGTTCATACAAATTTAGGTATGCACACTATCTTTCCATGGTGTCTTAGTGTTAAGCGTACACCAGACGAAACAGTCCGTGAACACTGCTTACTGCGGTAAAGCTACACTATGTCTGATTTTCAGTTACACTTAAAGCTGTCCAGGCCCCGGGGGCCCCAGCAGCCCTCACCATCCCTGCCCACCCTGGGCTCCCCCATCCCAGCCCCAGCCCCATCCCAGCCCAGCCTGGTGCCGTCAGTCGCTGCCCTGCAGCGCTGCAGCGGTGCCGGCTCCAGCCCTGCTGCTGTATGTTGGACAACCACGTGTTTTAGCAAATGCTGGGTTTTTTTACTACTCATCTGAACTAAAAATGTTTATTTGAATCATTTTTTTGGTACTAGAATAGTCCAGGAATTAGGTGCTTTTCTGAAAGAATCATTCAAACTTCTACATAACCAGAAGTCTTACACATTTTCAGACCTGTAACTCTACTCCCTCTCCAACAGTAATTACGATAAACACTGGCTTATCGTGCTTAATTATTTCAGTAATTTTTTTATTGTATTTATTAATAGAGTTACATTCACTGTCTCAAAACTTATGGAAAAGCTGACCATTCATTTGGAATTTGTTTCTATCTCTTCCTTTCTGAACAGCTGTAGAAATTAATATTTTTATGGCAATTTACTCTGTGCATACAGAAGTGTCAATTATTTTTAACCTCGAGACTAAGAGAAGACACATCGTCTGTCACTGAACTCTTCAGTTTGACACTAAAGTTCTTCCATTAAAAAGAAGTTATTAGAGCAACATGAAGACATACACAATCAATCTGTCAAAAATGATATTTCTGTAAAACCTTCAAAAAGAAAACCTTTCTTGTCAAATAGGCACAATTTGGAGGTGGCAGATTCTAGCTTTAAAATTAAAGCCCAGAGAACTTTGCTCCCATGTCCCTGATGGATAATAGCAATTTTTAAAAATAATACTACATTTAAGTAATAAAATGTGACAGTCTATGTACTGTACAGGAATACTGCCATGTTTCTAATAATATTACCCATTAGGCCAAATCAGTGATTGTGACAGTGTCTAAAAATGAGGCATAATCTAGCCTGCCTTTTTTCTGTTACAGTTTATATAAATATATAATGTTATATTTTGCTCTATGAATATATTAGTGGCCACCTGTTAGGTTACAATAGTCAATGGAAATAGTCCATGGGAATATCACTATCAACAACTTTTTCCAAAGTCTTCTGAATTTTACTAAAAGAGACCATTGGCTTCAATAGGTCCTGACTGAAGCAGCAAAAGCAGAGGAGTCCATGGTAAGTCGTAAGTCTACATTTGGCTATTCTCCCAGTCACTGTAAATAGTCTTTACAGCCTTCAGCAGTATGTTATACTTAAGAAATACAGCAGAATAAATTATTCATAATTTTTAAAAGAAGGTAAAGACTTGAAAAATATATGAAATAAATAATGATCCTCATCCGCTTTTATTAGCTTTTGCAACTGTTTTTCTTTGAATACTTTTGCTGTTCTCTTGTGGCCTTAGTTTTGTTCTTTCCCTCCCTGGTGTGATTATTCATGGCTATACTGCTTGCCTTCTTTCTTTTACGTTTCCTTTATCACTGCCACTACAGGTAGACCTCCTGCTCTTGCTGAGAAGAGCACACTTTTCAGATTTTAAAAGCTTCTCATTACACTGGGATAAGCAAAAATGGAATTCAGTCTATTTAGGAGTGAATTCCTTTCAAGGCACATGAAATTTCAGTCACAATGAAACAATTCTGTAAACAAGGTTTCCATGAATAGTGTGGACAGCATCTGAGGACCAGTCCAATAAATTTTTTCGAACAGGTGGGCCAACACCTGGATGGGGCAAATATTTTCAGTTATATAACAGACTAAATCACAGTGTTTCAGTAGAGCTTCTGAATCTGCTTTCAAAAGCCAAGAATTTAGGCAAAAGGCAAAAATTTAGAACCCTCCTAGAAGATACCCTGTGAAAATAAACAAAATCTTAACATCAAGAGAAGCAAACGTAGTAGAAGTAGCCACTGTCTTTCAGACAGTGGAATAGGGAAAGAGAGGAAAAACCCTTGAGCATATAAAAGTTATAAAATACATGGCTGAGAAACCAGTGTAAAAGAAGAAATAAAGGTTTCCAGAAAGTTCTGTTCCATACACAAACCCCCACACAGAGAATTTGCAATATTTACCAAGATTATTTAAAGCCCTTTTTTTTTCTTTTTATGCTTGTGCTATTTGCACTGGCCTGAATAGCAATAACACATGGCTACCCAAAGGCAGGATCTGGTCTGACCACCTAAAACACAGAAAATACAGCTCTTGTGCTTTACATAAGAACATGGTCAACAATGTCAACCCCAAAGCTAGTCTCAAAATGATTAACTACTTTTGGACCTGGTGCCAGTCAAGAACCAGTAACAAGCCACATACAGTTACATTCTTTAGGTGTCCATGGATGTATGTTTTAATGTACAAGCTAATACAGACTATAAGGCCCCAAGACAGATGGGCTCCTCACTGAAATTCAAAGGAAGAGGCAAGAGTTTTGTACCTCATTCAAGCAGTTATTTATTACTCAGTCAAGCACAGGAGATGACTCCTAGCATAACAGATATATTTACATGTCAATGAAAGGAAAACAATTTTTACCCTAATTAAAGGAACAAGATTATTTCCTGCTTAAAGAGAGAATAGGAGTTTCCAGAAAGAAAATAAAACCAGCCTGGACTTCCTAGTAAACCTGAAAGGGGCAATATGAACCCTGATGGTCACAGGGAGAAGGGGAGAGGGCACAAGAGCTGATGTAATTTCAAAAATTGTCTGAACATTTCAGAAAAATATGCTTTCAACAGCATGGACTTGCTCTTTTTTAGCCTTCTGGTTCATTTCTTATCACGGATTTTGCAATATTTTACCACTGTAGTTTAAGATATGTCCAAGACTTCCAGCATCTATGACAAACATCTCCTTTTTATAAATATTTTCTAAACCAAATTAATAAAATCAATTTATTAGATTTAGATTAACACTGTTAGATTGTTAGATTTTCCCTCTTGTATAACATACAGCTTTTTCACTACTACACAGCACACAGGCCAAATTGGCACCACATCTATCAAAAGCAGACCGTTTCCTTTTCCATGCACGGCATGAACTGAGGTGGTAACAGGGAAGAAATTCCACCCAACTGCTTGCTCCAAGACAAGGTAGAGGAAAACAGCAAAGATTCCTTCAGCCCTATTTCTCTTCCTGCCAGAAATATTCCTCTAATCTTAGCTAGCCAAATGAGCTGGGCGTGATTATCAATGAGTGGAGTTACTCAAAAGAGACTGCAGAATCTCTAGCCTTTCCTTTCACATGAACCTACTCAAGCCTTGCAAGGCACTAGCAAACCTGTCATTTAGTGATCTGCAAAGAAACACGAGTGCTAGACCACAACGGCAGGAGAGAGGTGGACACAATAATCCTGCATGTGTGGCCCACATTTTCATTAACACTACTAACATTGATGGATCATCTAGAGAAATAGTGCACTGACCTCTTTTAACTACAGAAAATACCTCTAATTTAACAGGCTCCAGTTTTTAGTCTTTTAGTTTTTATATCACAGTCATGACAAGCCTATCAGCATAATGATACATATGACCTTTATTTTGTGCCTTTTTAGAGTTTAACAAAAACATATCTACCTCAATGCAAAAACAAAAACTACCACACAAAGCTCCAAATTAACACCACCTTGTTGTTGTAGAAGTTCAGTCAAATACAGAGGTTTCCCATTTTCACTCCAGATGCACCTCAAACTGGATAACACACACTTGAATTATCATAGTTTATATCTAACCATAAAATGCTACACATTTGGAAATAGTACTGCTCAAACTAGATTAGAGGCTCTGGTAGAACCCAAATTCAGTGAAATTAAAAATGAGGCAATTTTAAAAGGCAGGTGCCTTTTAAAAGCCTGCAAGAACAATGAATATTCTCAAGGGATTCCAGCCCATATCAGCAGTGATAAAATATCAGTCCTCGTGGTCAGACATGCCAGCAGGGGAAGCGCTTTCTTTAAACTCCATCACTTACCAGTGAAAAATTGTTCCCTCCAGATTTTTCTAGTATTTCATTCTTTAAGCTTTTACATGACTTGGGTGACTACTATTTTAAGAGAAGCAGAGGAAGCACTGTGCTTTTCTTTGGATCAGACATTCTGGTTTTCAAATCTGCTTTTCAGCACCAATCATAATCTGCTGTTAAAACCTGGGTCTTCAGGGACACTTCAAGAATCTTTCCATAAAAATATGATTCTCTTCATTTAAAATGAGTATGGCATGGAAGTTTCACAAACTTAGAGACTAAATTCTGAACTAACTTTTCTAGAACTAACTTTTCTTTGCTGACAAAAAAAGCACTTCCCAAGACCAACCCATCTCAATCACCTAAAAGTAGTAAGATTTTTTATTCTCTTCAGCTTTCTTTCTAGGTTATTAGGAAAATAAATGCAAAAACACTTGAGTAATTTAAACAAAAAAAAACTGCCTGCCAATAAACAATCTCTTTGTTACTGCAATGTTCATTTATGTAACAACCCTCACAGTTCTTGAAAGAGGAATTAATTCAGAAAAGTCTTACAGCCTTGCCTTTTGCAGAAAGTCATCTATGGAAACAGCATCATCATACTAGAGCATAAAGAAACAAGACCAGATTTTAAACCTTTCACAGATATCAGTCTAAGGCAAAGAATGAACTTTTCCTTCACAGATACTGTTTAAATCCCCATTTTACAGGAAGAGATAATTTATTGTTTGGGACTCCCTAATAAAAAGACAATAAATGTGATTTCTTAAAATACCCATAGAGTGAGCTAACTGTGGATTAGCTACAGGAATCACTCCATCCTGATGCACAGCTGATGCTCATGTGTTTCAACAGTCATCTGCATGTCAAAACTCATTAAATTTCACAATTCAACACAAGGGCATGAGAGAAAAGGACCAAAACAGATATAGGTGAAGAGTAAGAAGTTAAAAGTCAACCAGCTGAGAAGTTTTGTTTAGCGTTAATTGCAGTACATGAAGCCTTGCTCCAGAATATTAGCAGTATTAGTCTCTAAAGGGGCTGCATTCTAGCTGTGTGCCAGGTCCCTTCTGAAATG
Source organism: Apteryx rowi (assembly GCF_003343035.1). Classification (NCBI taxonomy): domain Eukaryota; kingdom Metazoa; phylum Chordata; class Aves; order Apterygiformes; family Apterygidae; genus Apteryx; species Apteryx rowi. The sequence goes on along the minus strand of NW_020450485.1, from coordinate 307,137 downwards.
AGACCTGGATGCACACCAGCCTCTCTCATCCTTCCTTCTCCCTCCATCTCCTCTTCCCATACCTCCATTGCATTGGTTTCTATAAGAAGGAAACCTAAACAAGYATGCTAGATGGGAGCTGCAACACATTCCAGCCCATTTCCCAAACTAGGAGACTCAGGGACAAGGACCCAGGGATGAAGGACCATATTACCTCACATCAGCACCATGCACCTTAAAATCCCTTTAGATACGGTCAAGTCTTTCTTTAGAACTCAATAAATGAGGATTTTCTTCATTTTCCTAGTTATACAGCTGGCCTATGATTCTAAAACATGAACCAGCCAGACATAAAGGTTTCCATGAACCCCACTTAATAATTTTGCATGTTATAAGCACACTTAAGCCAAGGTTCATGGTAGGAATGCATCTCCTTCTAGTGACACTGCTCCTGGTGATGGGTTCTGATAACACGAACACCACAGTGTAGTGGAGAAAACAGACCAAAGAACGTGGTCATTAACTGTGTTGAGAGTTTAAGAAAACCTGTACATGTTTAAAAGTTGGTGGTGGTGGCCAGAAGTTAGCTAAGCAGATGAACATGTTGTTCTTTTATTAAAAAATGTGCTATCATTCCTTCAAAATACTTTTAGAAATATCTGTTAGGAGAAGCCAAAAGACATTGCTATGCTGTCTTTGTCTTTTCCCCTGTAGGGAACTAAGGACTAGCATTTCCATACCGGCTTGCATGAAAGCTGGCTCTTCACATTTTCGGAATGCTCCTCCATAACTCCTGTTTTGTTTAATCTAACATGTTCTTTGCTATTCTTTAGCTTCTCCTTGCCCTCTTTAATGAATTTAACATAAAATTAGAAAATGCTGGTTTGGTGTAGACAAGAATGGGGTTCCTCTTGACAAACTTTACCTGTCTAAAGTTCCAGGCTCCCTTTATACTCAATATAGATAGGCATATCCAGAGAACAATCCATCTCAAGTATTTTAAATACATACTTGGAATATATTGCTCTTTGGAAGTGCTTAGGCAAATTCGTTTACCATAGATTAATAACTTCTGATTGCCTATAATGTCAGGAAAGACTATTCCTGTCCCAGTGGGTTGTATCAGCCTAATGACATAACTAGCATAGACACATTAGGGGAAAACTTTATGCTTGCTTTCATGAGGGAAGACAAAATCCAAGATATCTTCAGAATCTTTGCATAAGACAGTCTATGTAAGAGTACAACAGTACAAACACAGTAGGGTATCCATTTTCTGACAATGACAAAAAATATCTAGAAATCATTACTGCTAAAATTATTTTCATTCCAAGTGCTGTTTGGATGTTATTAGATATTGATTCAGTTGGTAGCCTGTATTTAGAAAAGGTGACCAAGAATGGGTTATGGTCAATGTTACAAAAATACAGACATATATTACATTTTACCACTCTCCTCATTGTTCATTGGTTGATTTTATAGGTCATGTTAAATCACATTACACCAGTCATGACTTATGGCATCCACTGAACACGATTTCTAACAGAGTACTCTATATAAACGTGGTCACTCATATAATCTGTACATTTAGTAGGAGCACTAGCATGATTATAAGTTCTCCAGGACCAGACCTCACTCTTCCATCCATACCAGATGCCACTATTGTGTTTTTCAGAGTATAAGTATCCTGCATTTCTGCTAACAATAAAAATTAAGTTCTAAGTAGTTTTTAGTGTGATCCAAAGCAGTATTTCTCTTATAGTCCATTTTTGGAGTATTTATTTTCCTTATGTGCCTAACCGATAAGTAATGTCATTTATGTCAAAATATCTGCAAGTGGATGGATAACTTTATGCGTATTATGTATAAGTTTAATATTGCACTATATATATATTGATTAATATTTATATAATAATATATAGTATATAATATACATATTGGTCATGTATATATAATATATAATTATACAAAATGCATACACTATTATTTTATATATAATTATAAAAATATACACAATATATATTTTACAATATATAAATAATATTTATATATTGTTTAATATGTTTAATATTGCACAAAAGAAAAAGGTACATCTGCAAATAACCCAGAAATGTGAGGAATTTGTATCTATGCAACTTGAGGGGAAGACATGTTTGAATTACATTCATTACTTATTCACATGACAGACCAAGATGGCTTTGAACCTTGTCCACTAATCCTCCTGAATGCAACCTTTTAAATTTGTGAGCACCTGAAAGAATYTGAGTTCCAAAGAATTACTGATTTTCAAGAAAACAACCTTCTGCACAGAATTTCTATGTCACATTTGGTGCAACTCCTCCCCCAGTTTATATCTTCTTGGAACCCACACAAGCAAGATTTAATACAGAGGTTCTGGAGAGTACTTACATGTATAAAAATAGCAGACTTTGGAAGGCAAGGGGTAGCTTGGACTTATCTCTCTCTTTTTTTTTTTTATATAAACACTTATATCAAGAGCTAGTTTGACTTTCATGACTATTATGCTGTAGTCATATGAAGCCAGAAAGAGTAGTTTTATGTTAGTGGAAGGGAGAGCTATCTGAATTCCCATAAGGTGACAAAGAGATATATACCAGACCTCCTAAATGGCATGTGAAATTTCAGAATTTAAGGAACATTTTTGAGCATGAAGAAAGCTCATTCACCTCTTGCCTTGATATGGTTTGTTTCTATTATTCAATTTTCTTTTTTTTTTTCTAGAAAAAATCTTTCTAAATGAATTTCTGTATCTGATAGACCTTACACAGTCAAGAATCTTGATGGTATGGAGGGTCACAATGATTTCACTCACTTGAGGTACTAATATTCGTGGCTTGACCAGTGCTGACCCATACACAGAACTGATGGCAATAAAAGTTTGATTCCATTTCCTATCGTGTTTCATATATACACATTGTGTACTCATGACGTATACAATTTACAATCCCTTTTTTAAACCATTTTGGAGACCTTCAGCATGAAAGTCCTGAAATTCTCAGAAGAATTCATTATTGAGGGGCTTCTGAGAAGTTCTTCAGTTAATAATGTTTTGATCTAGATGTATTATACAAATTGAGTATTAAACTTTTTTGTAATTTGTACTTTAAGCTAAATAAATTTGTTGCATATTTCACATTGTACAATTATTTGCTTCCTTGCTTGAAAACCTCACTTAATTAACTGATGCAGTGCAAGAATTAATTGGATATTTTAAAGTCAAATGTGTTATTTGAAAACTACTTGGGGTGTATTTGTTTTTTCGCAAGTATTCAAATAATTTAAATGAGAAGAACAATACAGAAGAATTACATGTAAGACTGAATCAAATTCCCTTTTCAACACAAACAGATATTTGCAAAAAGTTTCATTCTTATACAGACACTATTTTCAATACTAATCTTGGATGTCATTGCATACCACAATGATTTTGCAAAATTGCACTGGAAGTATTAGACTAGTTTTACATGGGTCAGTAGGGTCAAGGGCAGGGTCACCATACTGAGGGACCTGGACAGCCTGAAGGAATGGGCCAACAGGAACTCCATGAAATTAAACAAGGACAAATGCCAAGTCCTGCCCCAGGGAAGGAAGAGAGAGCCCTGGCAGTGATATAGCCTGGGGGCAGAGGGGCTGGGGAGCAGCTCTGCAGGGAAGGCCCTGGGGGCCCTGGCAGGCAGCAAACTGCTGCTGTCCTGCATGGGCAGGAGCACAGCACATAGACTGAGGGAAGGGATCATCCCCCTCTACACAGCACTCTTCAGACGACGTCTAGAGCACTGTGTCCAGTTTTGGGCTCCCCAGTACAGGAAAGGCATGGCAAACCAGAGCAAGCTCAGTGCAGGGCCCCCAAGGTGGTGGGGGCTGGAGCACTTGCCCCATGAGGAGAAGTCGGGGGAGCTGGGCTTGCTCCGCCTGGGGAAGTGATGGCTTTGGGGGAACCAAACAGCCCTCCAGCACCTACGAGGTGTCATCGAGGAGATGGAGCCAGGCTCCTCACAGTAGGGCATAGAAAGAGAGAGAGAGAGACAACGGACACAAGTTGAAACAAGAGGGGAGAAATTTTTCGCTGCCTGTCAGGCAATGGAGCAGGTTGTCCAGACAGGCTGTGCCATCTCCATCCTTGGAGATGTTCAAGACCTGACTGGACACAGCCCTGAGCTACCTGGTCTGATCCTGACTCTGCAGACCCATAGCTAATCCAGCTTTGTGCAGGAGGTTGGACAAGAGAGCTCCTGATGTTTCTTACTACCTGAATTTTTCTGTGATCCTATGATTAGATGCTACTTCCATGAGTTTACCCCATAGTAGTAAAGTGCTGATGCATGTGTATTGGAGGACTGGCACTTTCTATGGGGTCCAATAAAACACTGAATAATTTCAATTGCCTTTTAAATGTCATCTGTCCTATGATTAGAGGATGATACATGCATATTCCATAAAAATACTATTGTCTTTTAAAACTTAATACCTGATTCACATAACCTTATTTAAAGCTGAGTTAAATGCTGAATATTTAATTTCTGTATACTTTCCTTAACTGGAAATTAATTTGCTAATTCAAAAAGGACTTCACAGAAAAAAAGAAAAAAAAAAAAGCAAAAAGCAATTACTTGTAGAGACCAAAGAATTCAAAGGTTTTTACTGTAATTAGAAGACAAAAGAGCGCATTGAACTCCATGACAAATTATACATAATACAGATAAATCCTCTTTCAAGTTGGAAAAGAATCTTCATATTTAAGGGTTTAAACTATTAAAATTCTTTGTTCCTTTTTCCTAAAAATAAACAAAAACACTAGTTCACATTTCCATTCATGGTGTTTCTTGATCCTAAAAAAAGAAAACTTCCAAAAAAGCCCCCCATAACTTAAAAATTATTCTTTGAAGGGTTTATACCACACTGTATTGCAAGAATACTAGCTTTTTTTGGGGGGGGGGGTCAAACTCAAACTATGCAACTATCAAAAATAATCAACATTCACTTTATTCAACTGCCATGGATGCCAATGTAACATTTGTTTGAGAGCAGCCTTTTGGTCAACACTGACAATTTAAAATCTTGCACTGACTATTCTTGGGTAGCTGAAAGAAAATTGACATCCTTCTTTACAATCCCAGAAGAGAATATAGTGTTGAAAGACGAATACATGCTGAAATACTTTCCTGTTTGAGTGTTTAGTTGAAAGTCAACAGATTGTCTATAACTGTGTCCTAGTGACATAGTGAATAGGATGTTAAAATCTAAATGACATTTGTTAAGCTCAGTTCCCTAGGTCTAACAGTAAATATAGATTTTTCATGTATAATCAGATTTTTAATCTATGATTAAAATRAAACAATTCAAAAAAGACTTGTAACATTCACCTTACACTTTCAAAAAAAGAAATTAAGATAAAGATGAAGAAAGCTGGTGCAAAAAATGAAAAGATGTGGATATTTAAAGATAGCAATTTTGTGAAGCAAAAATTGTGCGACATTAAAACTTGTACAAATTTTAATTGTACATTAACTTATGTTTTTTGAGGGGGCTCTGCTCAAGTGTTGCATTTGTACTTATCAGAACAGAAGAAATCTGTTATCATGTCAAATATCAACCTTTAACCCATGATTACTCTTCCTTGCTGGTCAGAAGAGTAGTGGGAAATGAAATTGAGCTAACTCGTGTATCATAATCATTAACCAATTCTCAACAGTTCATTGAGTCTTTGGTTAGAAACTTTGAGCATGCCAAAATTCTTATCTTCTGGAGCTGTACAGCTGATCAGAAAGCCCACAGATGAATTGTATTCAAGTGTTGGAATACAGCATTGTTCAGCTGAAGTCTCCATCACCAAAATCCATACCCCAGATAACAGGATTCTTTTTATTCTGATCAGATTCAGCCTCAGAGCAGCAACAGTGTTTGGAAGATAGCAGCATTAATAACAAGGAAATAGGGAACATGACACTAAACAAACTGGAATGAACAGGACTACTGCCGTCTAACACATAGTCCAGTAAAGAGCTTTACATATCGCTATGGATATGGTTTCACAGAGCTTATTGTTTTTTAAAACAGCTGTTTTTAATATGTTGTATAAATAGGATACACAGAGGGTAGCAATAGAACATCACATTTGTCCTCCCACGTGCTTGAATGACAGTTCTCATGGGAAGATTGCTTCACAGTCTTTATGGGTGAGTGCTCTCAAGCAGAAATAAACAGGATAGCCTACTGTAAATATTTTTGCTGTAAATTTCCCCTAAGTTCTATGACGAAAATAAATTCTCTCTTAAGCTATTATCAGAAACCAATATTTCTGACACTTCTAAATTATTGTTACTCCCAGTGAAGATAAAGAATATTAATTCAGCTATTCAGATGCCATATCAAGGGAGAGGAATGACAAAAGAATGCAAAATCTGAAAATATGTACAATGCTTTCAGGATCATGACCAGCTAACCTTACCACTGTAATCTAAATTAGGTCCTCTAGGCTCATATCCTATTCCTCTAGGCAGACTGATTTCCTCATGTATCAGATCATCTCTCCCCATATACTTATCCCATTATATAAAGTTACCTTATCCATTTTTCCCTTGCCCATATATTCCCCACCATGATATATTCACAGTCAGCCAAAATTTGCTTGAAATAAAATTAGTGCATTGCTGATAATACTCACTTTCTTTTCCTGTCAAATAGCTTGAGCACTTATCTGTGATTTTTTATCACATCATGTATCACAGACAGTGGTGATAAGTATTGAATTGCAATAGGGTGAAGGAACATGCATTATTTTATATGTTTGTGAGATACTATATACATTTATAAGATTATAAATGTATTTCTTAAAGAGAAAATTAAAATTGAGCTGACAACTGTATTAGCAAGTAGAAATAGATAATTAAAGCTCCTGCAGCAATAAGCTCGTCTCATGCTAGGAAGTTAGCATCAACTTTTTCCTTGGTAACAAGAAGATTTCTGTGGATCATTTTCATATTCCCTAGGGCAGATTAACCTAGTGGAATGCCATTTCACAGCAAAAAAACCTCACAGCAAATATAGGTTTGTAAAAAACTAACATATAATGAAGCACCCAGGTTAGCAGAGACATCTACAATGCTATTTCTCTTCTTCTGTTCCTGGAGAAAACCAAATCTCTCTTGATTATTCTACAGTTGTAATAGATACAAAATCACTGTGTTAACCTCTGGAAATCATTCTGGCAACAGAACGATACTGTCCAACAAGACTATTTGACCATTTGCTAAGAGAAATAGTTCTGTCTTACACTGGGGTTTTCCCTTATGTTAATTAGTCTTATTTATGATTTAAGGTTTCTCTGATAATTAAAATAAAACACATAATATACATATAATCTTTCCCTGCCTTCTGCATATTCATATATGCTGTCACTGAGCTATTACTTTTGTATTATTAACACATCTGATGTTTTCTACAGGGTCAAGACTACCAAACAGAATTGCTCTTCTTTCCAGAAACATCATGCTCATTTGTTTGCTCTGCTGTTTACTCTTGACCATGCCCATCAAGCATCCTGCTGCTCTCTATCTCCTCTCCCAAACCCCACTGACTCACAATTATATCTGTTTTTACCATTTTAATATTCGTCTTTGTGATCATCTACTAATCCTCTTACTTGATCTCATATCACACCCATTTGTCTTTCACCTCTGCCCATTGGTGATATGTTAACTAGAAACACAGAGTGGGAAAAGTAAAAGAACTACCATTGCAGGGGTGGGAGGAGGAACAGGTAAACTCATGCTCTGTGAAAGAAAGTAACATGAAAGCCAAAGGACACCTGTATTTAACACTGAACAGCAAAATAGAAAGGAATTTGAAATGATATAGCTTAATCAAATAGTTCAGGATTTTGTATTTAAACATACATTTGTAACATGAAAAAAATATAAGGGGACTAAGCCTGGAATATTGTGTTCACAGCCCTGCCTTCTGGATTACTAGAAGGATAACGACAAAATGGAGGACAAATGATTTTTCAGAAGGAAAGTTTAAAGCATATAAATACAGTCTGATGAAGCAATTTCCAAGGTGGAAGAGGAGTGTAATTTAGTTGGACTGAATCCAAAAATGCAAAAGCATCCTAAGCAAATTTCCACTCCTGAACTTGATCTTCCTAGGACTTCTAAGTTGTTGTTGTTTTTTGGTTGGTTGGTTGGTTGGTTGGTTTTTTTTGTCTTAACGTTGTTTCCTTTCTTTTGAATCTGCATTAGTCTGAATGAACCATCCAGTAGCAGTAACTTTTCTGGAGCCTGCTAAGGAGACTGATTAAGAGCTCGATCATAGAATGATTTAGGTCAAAAGGCGGCTCTTGACAACATTTAGTCCAACCCCCGGGAACACCACTAGTGACTAGCCTACAGCTGGACTTCATGCCACTGATCACAGCATTGAGTACCTTGGCCTTCTCTATGTCCTTTGTCACCAGTGCACCATTCAGCAGCAGGTCCACACTTTCCATAGTTTTTCTTTTGCTGTTGATAATACCTGTAGAAGTCTTTCTTGTTGCCCTACCATCATGTAATAATGGTTTCAATGGTAAATATATATATGTATATTTTAGCACCACAAAAAATACATTCTTATTTTTTATAGTAATCAGCCAGGCAGTGTGGCATGTATGTTTGGGACCCGCTACCTCCTCAACCAGTGGACACTGCAGTTCTCTGAAGCAGGAGCAGATCTGCAAAGCACCTAGCAAGCTCACAGAACAATGTGGGTAGAGTGAAAATGTGGCAGCTACAAGCACATCAAGGTAAGTCATAGTAGACATCTGTAAATGTGACTGTGCACACATACTCACACCAGCTCCCTTCTGCATGGAAAGAGGACACAAGTCCACTTTTTTAAAGACTGCAACAGCACCCCCCAGCTGCACAGGAGAGAACCAAGCCCCCACACACATCCGCAAGCAAGACATTCAGAAACTACATCTTACTGGATTTACAGTGCATCACACAAATGGCAGCTGCCATGCAACCACCTTTCTCCTTTTCCAATGCACACAACCTAAACAGGTTAAACACACTCTTCTCCCCAGCACCATCCAGTGTGTGGCTTCTGCAGTGCCCTTGACATCTTCCCATGCCCACCCCAGCCCACAGCCAGCACAACCAGGCTTTGAGAACTTTTTGCATCACAAGGAGGGACAATATATGCTTTTTTCCCTCCTGCCTCAGGATAATCTTCACCACTCAAATGACATCCTTCCAGGACCTCCTCTGGCACAGCACTTCCAGCACATGGGCCTGAGTTGCTCAGATGGTGAAGACAGGACACCAGGGCTGGCTGTCTTCCTGCAACATCCAGCCATGCCCAGCAGTCTGGAAGGAGATGAGCGCCACCCAGGTCCTTGGGGAGGGAGGACTATGGATCCAGGGAAGGAAGCAGTTAGAGGTGTCTCTGAAGGGGACTCTTCCCCAGGATGCTGGATTTCTGAAAGACTATGGCATTCATGGTCATGCATCCACTCTGTGGGGTCTCAGAGGATTTCTTCTCCTACTGAAGGCACTGTAGATGGGAGCATATCAAGCTGGGCAGACCACAGCAGTCACAGCAGTTGAGACAGGTTATCACTCCTGACCATCTCTAGCTCTGGCTGAGCAGTGTTGTACAACACCAACTGGGCTGTCAAAGCTCCCCTCTTGCCTATTGCAAGCGGAACCTGCAGCTGTGCCAAATGCCAAACTGTTTGTTTTACTCATGAGAAAATGATCTTGAGCCCATCAGACCTTTCACATCACATAGCCTGTCACTTGCTTTCTCTCTCTACAGTTAGAGTCACCAGGATGCTCTGATCACTAGGTATACAGGGCACTTACACCGCTGCTATGTCAAAAGGTACACACCAGAATTCTCTCAGCAACCTGGCCCAGAGCTCCTCCTCAGACCATTGCTTCAAAATACAGTTTGCAAAAGAGTTGCTTCTAACAAAGACACCCTCAAGACATAGTTGCATAATTTGGTCTTAGTGTGCAGGTAGGGAGGAAGAGTCCAGGAAGCAGTGTACTGTGCTGTGTGACTCCAAACACTACATAGGACTGACATGTCTGCTCTGATGAGTTTTCTGCACAAAGACATCTGAGGGGATACCAGTAACAGTTGAGGTTTGCAAGGGTTTGCAAGATGAAGGAGTGGGAATCTACGGCTATATATTGACAGAAGCACCACAAAGGACCCTGAACAGGGATGTGAAATTTAGTGAGTGGCCCTGGGCAAATGGAGAAGCCACACTGCCCAAAGGCTAATGCAGCCTCTTGGAAGCAGTGAATGCAGACCTAGCACAATAGATGATATGTTCTGTCATCATTGCCACTTCCAGCATCATCCTGTCCATCACAGACTTGTCAATCCACACCAGTTGCCCACTGACCATGTAGAGTCAGAGTAGTGAGGCCTCACAGAGCAAAGAAAACCCTCTTATCTACTATGAGGAACACAGGGAAGATTGGGCTTCTTTGCTGGACATCCAGGACTGCCTCTCCACAAGGAGCTTTGAGGGGATGGTGCACAGAAAGGCCCAATACCCACTGCTGTTCATCCTGCATGTGACACCATCAGCAGCTATCAATCTCCAGGTATCAAACATCCGCCTCACAGGAAGTGTGTGGAGGGCAAGGAATAACGCCCCTGCTAGCTCAAGACCCTTGACCTTCTGAGGGGTCTGCCTCTGGCACCAGCCCACTCCTCCCCGACAAGCAGCAGCTCTTCTGGCCCTAACCTGGATCCCCCACAGGCCTACAGGCATCTGTCAGGGACACAAGCAGAAAAATTAGGGAGCACTAGGGGTTTCAGGAGACTGTCTTGAGACAGAGCCGATCAGCATCCACTGACAACTCATGGCACCAAGCAACGCCACAGGTTGCCAATCTGAGGGTGCAAGACACATAGCCTTTTTTTTTTAAGAAGGGCCTTATGGGAAAGGCAGTGTCATGCAGGGAGCAAACAAGAGGGGAAGGAAGTCATGCACAGGATGCCACAGAGGCATGCTAATTCTGTGTAAAAGCCTGTGGGACACATTTCATGTCAGATCATAGGATCTCAGGCACATTCAATTTACTGATGGAGACATAGCCTTTAAGCCCAAATTATTGTTAGTAGAAGGGCTCAGAGAAAAATTTCTGAGTATAACATCTGCTTTTTATACTAAATGTTAGATTTCTATCAAAGAAAAAACAAATTTTTTCAGCTTCCAGCCATATATTTTTACTTTATGGACTTTTATCTCCCYCCTCTTCTTTTATGTGGGGCAGATTCTACAAGACTAAAATTGCCATAATGCATCATTCTCATTCAACAAGATAAGGAACCATGGTACATTATGGAGATAGACTCTGCCAATTGCTTTCTATTTGTTTATCCAAAATATCAAAGTTTTCCATGGAAAATTTAGACAAAATATATATATCATTTGTTTGATGTGTTTGAAATTTTCCATAGAGCAAAATTATATTATCTAATCAGCTACAATGACTAGCTCTAAATGTTCACTGAAAGCACAAACTTTTCACTTCCGTGGTGGCAAACTGATTCCTTTCTAATAACAGTGGTTTGAGCTCTGTTTTCTTTCAGGGTAATTAGCAGAACAGCTAGATATTCATATTTAGGCTTTCACGCTTTACACAAGAACACAAAAGACAGACTTTTCATTAGATCATGGTCTGGAAAATACAGCAGGCTTTTGGCAGTTTTGCTTTGATTCCTGAGTGAAAGATCCAATCATGGAAGCCAAACAGCACAAGAAGTAACAGGATAAAAATGCCTAACATTTTTTATTTTTTAAGAATTATCTTTTCTAAGCCTTTCCTAGTAACACTCAGACATGCAGAAATCACTTTGTGCTTTGAGGCAACCTTCTTAAATAAAAGTAAGCAAGATCAAAATGCTGAAGTGATACAAACAACACCTCTTAATGCCAGGAGAAGTCACAGACAATATTGAATTAGGGCACATTTGATTGAAACAAGTATTTTCCTAAGGCAAATTATGAAGGAACTCATGAACTTCCTGATCAGTGATGGAGAAAACACCAGTGAAAGCGGGCTTTTATGTTCCTCCTGCTAATTAGTATCTATTGCTATCCTTCTGTGACCACTCCGGGGTCGGTTCTCACATCTTTGCTCACTACAGCCTTCCCCAGTAATTATTCCGACTGAAAGCATACCTAAAGAAGGTAGTTTCATGACACCTATGTATTATCTTCAGTCTTTCCAGAGAAGAATAAAATCCAGTGAACACTGTTTAAGAGACTAGTTAGCTTTATACATCCTTGTTTCTGCCTAGATACTCAGTCAATGTGATGGAAGCTCTAAGACTGTTTCGTTACAAAGTCTACGTAGAATCCACATTGTTAATGATAAATGCAGGTTAAATCCCCAAATTACAAGCTGAATGTCTGCAAAACATGCACAGAACAATCCAAAATAAGCCCATTATTGCTATATCACCGTCCCTTTCATACAAGGGCTTGTTTATCATTCTGAGAAGTCTGTTAGCTGTCACTGCATGCCACACTAGACAGTATTGCAGTCTCAGGGGTCCTGAAAACATACTTTGATTTGATGGGTGTTCTGCCTTTCTAAAACATGTCATCAGAGGACTATGTGTGGAGGGATAGGTGGTGCTATGAGCAGCAGATGCTTGGGGATTTGTTGGGAATTTTAGCAAGAACAGTTCAGATCATCTTTCTCACTAGTGTTATCACTGGCTCTGCTCCAGACACTCCCATATGATTAACATGCACATTTGAAGGCTTTTGGAGAATCAATATAAAGGAAAGCTGGCAGAGTTGAGAAACTAAAATAAAGAAATTAATGTGAAGAAAAAAGAAAGAAATGATTGGTATGAACTTACCTTTATTCTCTGCCCTAAATATGCAGTAAAAATCATCAGGGAATGATACTGTCGCTAATTCAACCGCACCTTAAATCTTAATTTCATGTCTGGTCTTCCATTTGCCAGTTTTCATTTAAACCTTTCTATCCACAGACTCGAAAACCAGAGGTGCTTGGAAAAATATTAAACTGTCTTATGCATTAAGTATAGCTCTTGACCCTCAAAAACCTGTTGATACTCTTGAATGACCTGCAGAGTAACTTCAGTTATTAAAACAGCAACTTGAGCTGTTACTAGCAACTTGTCACTCTTTCACTTACAGCTGCTGAGAAACAGGTCAAAGAAAATAATTGTGTTTAGATAAATAAGCTTTCTCATGGAACTGTGGAGTAGGGTTCTATTCAGTCTAAACCGGGATATCCGACTTTCTCCTTTCGATAGAATGTCCATGAAAATATACCAATAAGAAAATATAAGTTTAAACTATATTTAACAACAGAGCATCGCTTTTGTTATCACTGTAGAGTTGAAGATAAAGTTGAKGGTGACCAAAGTGGAGAATTCTGAGGCTTTGTTTCTTCTGGGGCTTCATTGGCCCACCACCACCACCTTTGTACATCCTATCCACACCATGTAAAATAGCGTCCAGTCCTATGCTTGTATTTCAATTGCCAAAAATAAATTAGGAACACAGGTCTATTTCATAGACCCCTTCTCCAGATTTTCCCATTGGAGGATACATTGTTTATCTAGAGAAAAAATAATGACAGATTTAAAGTGAGAAATTTTAAATTGTACCTGAAAAACTCCATGAAAGAGAAGCCATACCCATGCTGTTCAGCAATTCCTGCACAAACAACGTTTGCAGATGCTCCAATCAATGTCCCATTACCTGCAGTTCAGAAAACAAATATATTTATAGTTGTGCTTTGTTTCTTATCCTTTCTCTGTTTATTCTATGCTAAAGTCCTTAGATGTACTAGTTAGAAAAGAAAAAAAAACAATTTCTATTGTACAGACTTGAAAAGAAACATATAGAAAATATCTCCACATCCTATAGCTTCATGTTTTCAAAGATAAGCCTGGTATCATTTTCTGATTCTATATAAACCAGGAAAATAGGGAAGAAACATAACACCAATCTAACAATTGTTAAAATGATACCAGAGACTTGCATTCAGATACACTTGCTGATTTTTGGTTTTATACACAAAAAGGTGCCATCAGATGAGCTGAAAACAAAGAGGTAGTACAGGAAAAGAAACAGGATTTTACAACAATATCTTCAACTAATGTTTGAGGATGCTAAGAAAAAGGGATGCCTTTTTTTCCTTAAGCAAATATGATATCAGCAAATTAGAAGGGCTTATATATATATATATATATATACACATAGGATAACTAGTTGCTTGGATTTTTTTTTCCAGAATTAAAATATATATATATATGATACTACGGAGGAGAGTGGCTGTTTCGCATTTCTCTGTTAAAGCAGAACATTCATCATAGATATAAAGTGTGCTTACCAAACTACAACAGATCTTATATATATAATAGAAGATAACTTAATTCACTGAACTTCACCAAATTATGTTAGAGGGTTCCCCTTCAGAGAGGAACACACCAAAGCAAAATAACGTGCCATGTTTAAAACGCGCACCTATCGTGTTGAAAGAAATATACACCATTTCTTTTTTCTCCTAAGCTTTTTTCACTAGCCAATTTATTCCTGTTTGTTTGGTTTTTTTCCTAAACTTTCAAGTACATGGCAATGTAAAGAAGTTATGTATTCAGAACTCAGAAAGCCTGATCCATTTTCTGTAGCTTTCCACTGAGTCAGACCTTAGATTTGAGAAAGGCTGTATATTTGACTTCCACAAAGCAAATCTCTTTTTGGCAAGTATTTCTGACCTAAAGCATGACTTGGGAAGTGCCAGTGACTTCTGTATTCTGTTCCTCAACTAAAATTTTGAACAACAGGGACAGCATTCTGAGGGAATTATTTTATACTACAGCAAGTCTTCTGTTTTGTTCTACATCACTACATTAACAATCCATTTTCCTAAGCACAACAGACATCCTCTGCACTCATTGGCATATAATTACTCTTCTCATTTTGGCCCTGTTAAACATTACTGCTCAGTGGAGAATTTTCTGGTTTGACTTTGAGATAAATAGATCAGAAAGTAATTAATGCTGTAGTTAATTGTTTTGACTTAGTAAACATTTGAGGTTGTCTAGAGCTCAGTTTACCAAAGAATAGGTCAGAATAAAGGTAGAAAGATTATTCCTCCAGGTATTCACACACCATACCCATACAGGCTTCTGCACCTGAAAGTGCACAGAAGATGAGCAAACTAGTAAACATAGTCTAAAAAATAACATGATAAAATACTCTTAAATTGAAATAAAATTAAATGATAGATTTCAGAAACAAGAAAAAGGAGAGAAATGATGTGGTAAGGTAAGGAGGAATATTGGAGGAAGGAAGATCTTTCTTAAGTAAGAAAAAGCTTGATTTGGATAATTTGGATCCCAGTTTGGATTTAAACCCATACCAGTGTCAGTGGATAGTAGGATACAGGGTTTTGACTGGTCATTCTAGAGAAAGCGGAATAATTCTGAGAAACAGCAACTAAAAATCAAGAAACAGAGACTACAGTCAGTCAGGACAAGTTACAATTTTCCAATTGACTCCAAAGAGAAAGCGTGCTTCTTGTTCAACCCAGGAGAGTCAATAGCATCCACACAAAATAAGTAGCAAACCAAGATATTAATCCTGGAGTTAACCTCAAAATGGATATCTGCTGTCTCAGGTGAGTGCCCTAAACAACTCCTATTAAGAAGTGAAGACTGTTTTTCTGTTTTACCATGAGAAGCCTCCAACAACTCTTGGGATGATCCGACTAGGGAACAAAAAAGCCACTGAAATCCTGAACACAGTGTCAGATGAGGAAAACATTCCCCACACCCATCCCAAGTATACATTTTATTTTATATCTTTAATTGTCTCTTAATTTTTTTCATTTCATAATTGTTCTGCTCTCCCAGGATCTATGCTAGGTAGGCTCTTCCTACTTGCTCTGTTAAGGCCTTGCAAAGGAGCTAGAGTGGGGTGAGGAGGACCTCTCAGTCTATAATGAGCTCTGCTGATGTTAGTAGAATTGCATGCCAATAGCCGGGTATATCCATGTGAATCATAAAAGCACTGTGGAGCATTCTTGTGAGAACTGACTTACGCACTCACCCACACACACTTCAGGTGTGGGTAGAAAAGATGAGTAGACATGCTGCAGAACCAGAAATCTTTAAAGAGGTGTCTAGAGTAGTGCTGGTCATTAGCAACTGCACAACTCACTTCCTTGCCATTTTTGCCTCAAAGTGTATTTTAGCTATTTTGGTGCATGTTTAAAGATATGAAATTGAACTTGGAATATCAGTGATAGCCATAAGAAGGGCAAGATGCAAAGCATGATTGGCTTAATGCAAAAACAGAGCAAAAGAAAACAGCTTATGTTACTAAAGGAGTCAGGTAGGAACACTTGAAGAAGTTTCAGTTCCAAAACTAATCACTAGTCTACAGTGTCCAAACATTTCATAGGAGGTTTCTGCTCTACGTGTAGCACAATCAGACATCACTGTCAGAATAATATTACTGTAGACAAGGAACATAGCTCTGGCTTCAAATTAAAGAAACAGGTTTGAAACTACACTTGTTTCATGGCTGTGACTAGATACAGTCGAGATCTCCAAACAGCAAGCACTCTTCTATACTGTACACGTGCTCTAGTAATGCCTGCACATAATGAAATATTATGGAAAGAGTTTCTGCCTCAACAGTGAATTGATTTCCCTGAGTAGATTTCATATGAGGAGAAATCACCACCTTAAATGTTATCTGAAAGAAGTAGCATTTCTTATTTGTTCAGAGTGTGTGTGCAGTTTAATTAGCTATAGGCTTAGCAGGCTTTAAAGAACTAAACTGAAATTAACAATAGCAAACTTTTGATTCTTCTCCCATAAAGATCTGTCTTCACAGCAGGCATTTAACTTGGTAGTGAAATAGCAACTTTGTGATGTCTGAATCATAGAAAATTCAAGACTAGATTAATGCACAGGAAAAGCTATATGCACATCAAATTCATTCAAGTTGATGTAAAATAAGCATTTTCCAGGATTTCACACAATCTTTACATGTTACTCTTAAGAATAACGAAGCTTAAGAGCTTCAAAGGCTCTTATTTGTTTGTATGCTCTAAAGCAATAACACACCAGTGAGCTGTATCAAAAAATATCATTGCAATAACCATCTGCCTGGTTTGATGACTTCTACCGTAACTCATCCTTTATCATCACAAGACATATGGTTTTCAAGAAACTAGATTCCTTACAATAAATTAAGTGTTGTATTCCTAATATCAATAATTTGTGATATATTTGAGGTAGGGACCATATATTTTATCCTGCGTATATAATCTGCCTTATATTCTTGGGACACTGCAGGCACTACAATGCAAATATTGTGTAATAATTCATAAGTATGAAATCAAGAAACACCTTTTTTATGCAAAAAAAAAAAATCTCACTTTGAACTATGATCATAGAAAATCCAAACATGCCACAGAGAGAAAAACAACAGAGGAATCTTTATGGGTCATATTTCTTTTTCTATGGACTTGCCCTAGCTTTGCACAATCATTATAGAAGCACAGTAGAAGGTCTTCTACTATTTCTGTTTGGGAAAGGTGGCATAAAGTACCTTTCTCATCTTTCTCAAGGCAAGCTACTTTGAATATCTTTAGGGAACGTGCAATGAACTCCAAATACAGGAAAGTATTCAATAGTTTTTGCCAAGAACAAGTCTGTCAAGAATGATCCAGAAATACAAACCAAATATTTAAATGTGCCTTTCTCTCTCCAGTTGGCTTAGAGGTATAAGTAGGATGATGTTAAGAAGGTTGTGTAAGCCTGGTTTGAGACCTGCAGTATCCACCAGCCCTGCTTCTTCCAGCCTTCTGCTACTACTTGCAGCTACTCAGTGTCTTCCGCTTCCCTCGCAATCCACTATTCGATTATTACCCTCTGCTACATCGATTCGTCAAAGACTGTCAATTTTGAACCCAGTACCCCACATACCACACCCAGTGCAGCTCCCTTGGGTTCAGCCAGCCTCTTCCTCAGCAAACTAAGTTAACCCAGGCAACTGTAATCCACAATACATTGAAATCAATGCAGGGAGAACTGGTGAAAGTTAATAAGGGAAGGGGCTAGGAGATGGGGGGAAAAAAAACATAGCAAGAAAAGGGAGAGAGTTTACATTAATAATATGTTTCCCCTCACTTTATACCTCATCCTCAGCTGTTGATTTTTATCTGGCAGCAGTTTATCTGTAATATCTAAGTATTCTTAGTTCCCACCCTTGGGTTTGCTACATTTTTAATATGTTTGCCTCCAGAATAGCCCTCAAAGTGACTGGCAGGATTAGTATGTATTACTCAAAGCACAGAGAAATCAAAGGGAAGGGATTATCACTAATAAAGTTATTTTGTGTAGCATGAGCAGCCTTCATAAACCATACCTTTCTCAAAATATAAAGGAGATGGTACCTGGTACAACAGCAAATTTAAAAGTAGACTGCTTCTGGAAAAGTCTTACTTTGTTCTGAGTATTACACATCACTTTCCCTCCACATAATCTGACACCATCAAGTGGATAACAGCTACATCTGTACTTAGCTGATACTCTTTCTGCATTTTGTCTTCCCTGTAGCTCTGGCTAGCTAATGCAAAAGCAAAAGACTATGCTCTGTTTTCATTTCAGCTACAGAGCAAAGGCTATTCTTTAACAACTGTGCTGGTAAAGAAAAGTGTTTATTATTTTTCTCTAATCCAACTATTTTCAGTGGTGAAACTGAAAATAACTATCCTGTAACAGCAGTAAAAGACAAAAACACCACTTAACACAAGCCGTGAAAACAGATTTGCCCTGGCTGTGGACAAATGTCTGTGTAGGGCACAGTTTTACACAGGTGCAGTTATTTGCACTCCTTTGTCCCAAACAGCCCATCTCACTCTGAAACAAGGAGTTTGTTTCAGAATCACGAATAATTTTAGGGTGAGGTTTCTCAGCCCTGCATTTTACTGTGATAAAAGCATCCCATTATAGTCTCTAAGCAAAACTTGTTTTAAGGAAGCCAAGTCCTGGTTTCCCATTCACTTTCAAAAAACCAAACCAAACCAAACCAAAACTCTGTGCACTCTCCAATACACTTTATATAGTTAAATATAGGTAGACTTATGTGTGTGGTTTCCTCTCCATAACATATTCCATTTCTCTACTTAAAGCACAACCTGAGCAAGTGTAACAAACCTGGCTACAGAAGTGAACACTGAACAACTATGGTTTTGATTAGCCTTAGAGGAGACACCCTCATAGCTTTCAGAAATTTTCTGTTTCACACAAAATTAATTCATATTTGCCTTGATATTCATCTGCTAAATGTGTACCACTCTTGAATATTTTTAATAATTTTATGTGTAAAATTAACAAGCACTGGATAATTAAACTTTGTGGTCAATACAGAGCTGTGGAATCAAGGCCAATTAAATCATTAACAGTCCTTAAAATAACCAGGAGCCACAATTCATAGTCAGTAAAGGGAAAAATGCCTGTGTTAATTCATTGAACATTGTTATAGGTTATAGCACAGAAGTATTATTTCTGTAAAAGATTTCAGTTGTATAATCCAAACATTTTTTAATTTTACCCCTTTGGAAACACTTTGACTGGGATGTTTCTGCACAAATGCCTACACACGGAGTTCATAGGAAAAACTGAAGATGAATCAAAATTTGGAGATTACTTATCCAAAAAGTTCATTGAAATATTCAGTCCAAGATCATGAATTAGGTGAACTTCACAATTTTTTTATCACCACTACTGTACCACCAGCAGGGCAGTTACTGTAAGTATTGCACTGTAGAATACTCATTGCTTCCTTTTTGCTATAAAAGAAAAAGGTGAAAATTAAATTTGCCACTTTACTACCAGAAGTGTGAAATAAATAAGACAGGTTGCTGAACATCCTGCAYGTTACTTTAATGACATAAAGAAATCCATAAGCTTCTTTTCAAATCTAGACATCTGTAACAAAGGACATAAAACCTGAGATGATCACTAAAGTCATCTCTTTCTGCAAAGCCAGCTTACCCAGTACAGGAGTAAAGCAAGCTGTATGGAGAGGAATGGTGCCAACAACATGCTCTGATGCTCTGTTCCCGCATCCCCCTGAAACACACATTCAAGTAGGTTCTATTTAAAGCCCTTAATGCTGCACACAACACCCAGTTTACACATTTTTTTCTCTCCATTTTTGGATTCAGAAGCTGAAACTGTCAGCTCAATTTCACAGCTTTTCCACACGTGACACTACTAAGGAGTAAATATTGCAAAATAATTCCATGGATAGACACCCTGGATGCCGAGCAGAACAAAGTAATATTACTCAAAACATAAAAGTGTCCTTCCATGCAGTTATTTTAGAATATCAACTGCTTTAAATTCAGATTCTGATTTAACTCAACTGTTATGTTCAAGTGCCTTGTTTAAAACGGTTTCATAAATCCTGCTCGTGCCCCTCTTCGGTTTAGATGTGCTATCTGCAACTGTGCTACGCATATGTAGTAATATATGTATAAATAATATCCRGGGCATGACTACAGCATGGTTGTTGGTGTCAGACAGAGGTAGATAAGGAGGAAAACCCTCTCTGTCCTGCTAATACAGTTATCAATATGAGTCAATTATATTGCCGACTGAAATTCTTTTTCCTCCTCTCTGCTGCACCATTCAGCACTGCTGCAAGGAGGAGTATGCCATTCATTTTCCAAAAAAGGGGCTACTATCTGAAAGGTTTCTGCAGAGGGAGGAAAGTAGATAGACCAATATGGTCTTCTGCACTTCAAGTTTCAAAGCTTGCTATAGCTTCCTTCTCTTCATTCTGTCTGATAGTCCAAGTGCTACCTTCTAAGTGAACATACCTCCTCTGCTGACAGCTGTGCAAATCATTCCATGTTCTCTTATTGCAGTGACTCACCAGTACAACATAATGAGTTTAAAAATTCCGTATTATTCTGAAAATAGAAGTCGCCACAGCTTCTAGGAAGAACCTTCTGGAATTTATGATAAATAAATGCACAAAGAAAGTAAATAAAATTAAACAAAAATCCACATATGATTTCTAGGAGTCTCAGAAGTCATCACTGCTGTCATTGCTGGTCATTATTCTATCCCTAATTTGTGAAACTGTATAGCATGCAATTATTTCATGCAAAAAATGGAAAACTGGTAATGCAAACATCTCGAATTCATCTGTAATGCAAGCATTAAAAATCAAATAAGCTTGAGGTTTGGTGTAAAATCTTTTTCAAAATCAAAGTAGAATAGAACTCTGCATACTACACATACCTTCTCTTCCTTTCCATTTTTACATCAGAGATTTACCATCCAAACTGTAAATGCTCATCAGTACAGAAGACATGAAATAGCATCCTTTATCCCACATACTGCATATCTTACCCTTAATAATACACATACAGAGAGAGAGAGGAAGAGAGAGACATACATACTTGTCAAGATAATTCTTCAAGCTTAGAAAAATGGCCTTGCTTAGAAAAAAGGACTAGATTCAGTATGTTTTATTAACTCAGTGTCCTAAAACCAAGCAGGCCTTTGATATTTCCTCAACACAGACAATGGTGTGTCTGTCAAACATACACACTTTGAGTTTTAGCTGGAATCATTTTACATTCACAGCTTTCTTCTCTATATCTTTTGTGCCACAGAAGATTATCCTCAGTAATCTTAAAGATTAGAGAATCTCCTTTAGCTGCAGGGGCTCAGGTAATGAGCCTAGCTCTTACACCAAGGATTTTACAGCACTGTTGAGTTGTAAGCAGAATTTCATATTGAAAATATGTGAAGGATTATGACCCAGAGTCTGAATGTCGTGAAAAAGCTAAGCTTAATCTTTTTGGATGGTTATAGATTCTAGCTGTTCCAGAAATCAACAACAGGACAGTTTGGACACCTAAATGTCATCACAGAGAAAAGACTCCTTGTGCTTATATCTGATGATGTGGTTCTTAATGCTACAACAAAAAGTAAAACATTCAGTTAATATCTGGAATGAGTCCTTCATTAAGGAAAAATGAGTAGTACTGCCATTTACTGGACAGTAATCACAGTTTAAGGTCCGAGCTACTAATTTCCATCACTGTAGAAGCAATGCAAAGCATGCTTGGAAAGGTAATTAGATATTAGTATAAGAAATACAAAATTCATGCTATAATTTTCTTTTAGTTTTATCTCTACAATTCAGAAGCATAATACTGTTAAAGATGTACTAACATCTTTAAAGCAAAGTTGTGAGACATTTCCTAAATTTCCTTATTTGTTTTACCTGATTTTAAAAATCAAGAACAGCAACGTCCTTTTTCTCTTGAAAGATCCCAAATCACTCTCAATCCCTTTAATTCCATCCTTTGATTTGCATTATGAGTTGATGTATATTCATAGACAAAAACATCTGAAACAGAGCTGTCTCACCCACAAGACATAAAACTCAGCCCCAGGATTTCTCATCATTAAAAGATTCTGATGGTCTTTGGAAACAATAGGAGCTTTTGATATCAGTGTTCTGGTTAGATTCAAGCTCAAGTAAGTACATTCTCTAAACCAATTATACATTTCAATTACGCATTGTATACAATAGTTAAGACAGAAAACAAAGCTCTTATACAACAGCTATGTTTTCACCCCATACATTCAGTTCTTAAGTTAATATAATTTTTGGAATCTTTCAAATTGAAAGGCTGTGAGCTATTCTAACTACAAAAGAACTCCAAATAATCTACAGTTGCACTGTTTTCCTAATATTAATTTAGAATTATATATTTTAATATATCTTATGTTTTATTGAAGGCTATCACTCTTCCCTCATATTACAAAGAAGCAGGGTTGGTTTAGCAATTTAACAAGGTTTCTACCTTCATTGTGCCCTGAAGCCTTGCAGCTACTTCAGGATTTTATTGAGCAGAATCAGCAGGAATAATAAGTCAGTAATTCTCCTCTGTGCAAGACCCCATCTGCATCAGGGAAGTAAGGAGGGGTGCCAAGAGACAGAATAGCTATAGCACTGGACCACTGAGAGAAATCCAACTGCCTAGCTACGCTGTGGATTTCACTCTTTTAATAGCTGTAATCAGGATAATGTCTTGTGGATAATGGATTTTATTCACACCTGGGTTTTGACCCTGTAAGGTTAGAAGAAAAGTGCCTGCAGCACCTTCCTCGTACCTTCCTTCTCAAGTCAGAGACTACAGTGGAGCTTGCATGGCCAGAATACCACAGGTATACGCATCCTAGGGATAGCCTCTTTCTATAGAATTGTGACAGTGACAACTTTCAGGTGTTGTCCTCCAGAAAAATATGCAGACAGAACAAATAGTGCAATACCATAAACAGAAGAAAATATCCCCTCACACCGCAGCAATAGTCACTGGAGCAGAGAAATAGTTTTTGTGCCTGTTTACACTAACAGCTTAGAACTGAGAAGGTACAAAACTTTCAAATATGAATTCAGTCACTTTTTAACAAAAGCCTTTTCTTTGCAAACATACTTTTTATAAATTATGAAAAAAGGAGAGAGATAGAAAGACAAGTAAATGCCAGCTCTTCAGATGCCACATGTAAAAAGCACAAAAACCTTTCAAATAATATCTTAGCTATAGCGTCTTCAGCTCAGTAAAGAATCTAGTTCTATGCAACTGAACACTCTTAATTAATAGATGCATTGCCAACTGTGCTCTTACTCAAATTCAGTTGAATTTGTATTTCATATTATTTTAAAACTTATGAGCCAATAGAAGCAGTGTGATTAAAGCTCCTCACATTCTGAAATTGCTGGAGCTAGCAATTTTCAGCTATCCTCCAAAAATTTCAGGGCAGCATTCCCTAGACCCCACTGGGAGTTTTATATCCAACTCAGTCCCAAGAGGTACCAACATTTCATCTTACTTTAGAAAAGGAAGGGCTAATGAACAAAGCTCTACTCAGTGTCCTCTCCTGCAAGAGAAATATGGATGCACATTGTCAGAACACCACAGAAAATAAGTGAAGTTATTCCTTGTTTGTTTCCTTTAATTTCTGTTAAACTTCCTTTTTTGTTTCCCTTCGTGATCAAAAGATAACTGAAATACTGACAGTATATAAAAAACCCTGTGAGCAATACATTCCTGCCATCTATTACTTAGTCAGCCTGACCATTAATGCCCAGACAGACATGAGCTAATGGGTCATTCAATATTCAGAAGAACTGACAAACTGAAAGACCCCAAGGTCCAGGTTCATTTGCCCTGTCTTTGGGGACTCCTCTCAGCTGCTGAAGTTATGTACGTTAGGAGCTCCTATGTGCTCAGTGGAGAGAGTCTGGCATTTTCAGTAGATGAATAAGCATCCGCCTCCTGTCTTCCCATCACCAAGCAGGGAGCCTAGGGCAGCCAGACTCCTAACTTGGAACCTAAATTAAGCTCTTAAAGATAGCTGGGAAAAATACAAGCCTAAATTTCCAGAACTAGATTCCCTGACAGGTTACCGTGCTCATTTTTAAATGCACAAGATTAATCTGAACTGATCAAGAAAACTTCAGCCAGAATAGAACTGGCAAACTTGGAGGAAGACCCAAAGACTTCAAAATTGTGACCATCTCGCCAAGAAGTGCCCATGGCCATCACTGACATTGGGTTCCTTGATTAGATGACAGGATTTTCTATTCCTTTTCACTTTCCAGAGACACATTTCCCAGAGCAAGGAGCATATACACTACTCTCAGTTACCCCTTCTGTCTGAGCTTAATGCCATGAAATACAAAAATTAAGTAGCAGCAACTTTCTCCTTCAGGAGGTGCAGCTGAGGATGACAACAATGTGGCAGTTATACTGGCAAAAGTCTCTCCATCTTGCTTAAGATTGATTCGGTCCTTCCTTCATTTCCAGAACAACAGCTAAAGCAATAAAAGAAAATTGCAGTCTTTCCTCATCCTACCATCTTTCAACCCAGCAGCTGGCTGTGCACTTTCTGACAGTAGAACAAAACAATGGTATCCATCGGAAATTTCTCAGGACTAAATGTTTCAGCACATTTTCCAAGACAGGCGCAAAAGGTGAAGCTTCTTCATGGACTCACAGGCATTGAGTACTATTTACCATGAGCTCCACAAACACTATCAAATTACCAGGAGTGAAACTGTGTATTATCTGGTGAACAACTAACTTTGAAATCTGTAGTTATAATGCATTATTTAATCTCTGTATAAATCTCTCTCTTCTGTAAAATAACTTGTTTTCCAAGTTCCTTAGATTGCATGAGTAGTGATAAGATCCAATGTTTTGCCTAAAGCACCAGATATAATTGTCATCTACCTCTTACACTATATTAGCCTACCTTGTGGATTCCTTCACACCATTTCAGTGCTGATAGGACTTTCCTTTGAAAATAATTTTTGAAGTCCATCCACAGCTTCTTCAGAAAAAAAGTCCGCTACTTTTTTTTGGCTGTGAGGTCTTTTAAAACAAAAGCTTTTCTACACTTCTCATTTTTATATTCCAGGCACTATTCTAACAATAACCTGCTGTTCATTAGCTCTTAGTTCTAACATGGGAAAGTTAGAAACATATACCTCAGTCTTCAGGCTAACCATCCTATAAGCTGTAATAGCACTCAGCATACCCTCAGCTTTACCCTAATACAGCACTTGTCAGAGAGTTTGAGCTTTCTCTAATGATGATAATGCTCTAACTTTTTATCAGAGTAATTATATGGAACCTGTTTGAATACCTGACCAATTTCTATGTCTCTCTAGTGCCTTTAATTCAAATAATTTCCAAAGTACTATTTATAYTGATATTTTTATTGTTCTCTCATACTTCACACACACTGAAGTCTCTCTGTTAACATCCCAGCAAGCCTTCAATAAATCAAATTAAATTAATTTGGGTAAAAAGATAAATGATACTTTAGGAATGTCAGCTGAAATCTGTAAAGGTTCCAAGGCTGGTGGAGTGCCTACCACTCAGAATATGTCAGTATAATCTGGCCAGCTTTAAATTTCTTATGCTTTTTTTTTTTAATATCTAAAAGTTTAATGAAATCTGAGTGTCTTAGGTGATTAGCAAATTCTGGAGAAAGATAATATTTTATGGCAAAGATATATTTAAAGAAATACTCATTATCCAAACCATTAGTTTTAAAGAGGAATAGATTTGCAGATTAAAGTCACAATGTAACCATGAGTAACAATGAGTACAAAAACAAATTCCTAAAATAAATAATGGTTGTTTGGTATTAATTGCCCTCCCTTTGCTACATGGTCTTAAAATTCAGTCTCTAAATTATATCATTATAATCTTTACTAGGTATTAAGGTCACTTGCACCAGCAATCACTTAGCTACATAAAAAACAGGACTTACACTTCACCAAAAGTGTTTTTAGAGTATTTGGTGGAGGGCGGGRGGAATTCACTGTAGAACACCAGTATCCACTCTAACTTCATTTAAACTAATACCTGAATGTTTATGAATCAAAACATCCCAGTACAATATAATTAGTACTAAAATGCTCAGTAGTCAATATTAATACTAATGTCATTTCTCATTAAAAACTTACACATTTTAATTGCACTTATAACACTTGCTATTTGGAAATGTTTTGCTGTAGCACCTTCATAAGCCATTTGCAGAATATAAAACAGAGTAATCAAGTATAAGTAATAATTTAAAAACTTCTGGCTGGCCATTCTTCTTTGCTATTATAATAAATATAGGCCCAGGAAAACCTGGGCCTATGGTACATACACAATACATTTTAATTTAAAAAAAGAGTAATGAATCCATCTACATGTTTTGTGCTGATGCATAGAGAATACAAGAAATCCCAGTTAACACCAAGATGAGTACTTGGATATTGGCTTTCATTGTCTGAGGTACATTTCCCAAAGACTTCAGTGAGGTTTTTCTTAGAATAGGAGTGCTAAATAGGTCAGCGAATGGATTCTCAAACCATTTGTGTGAGAAAACCTCCCAGTGACTTCAGCAGGCTTTGAATCAAGCCTTCAGATCTCAGCTATTATACATTTTCTTCTTGTCCTTTTCAATAAGCAGTGATGGGCTTCTGTTCTGAAAGCTAAATGTATCTTTGTGTTTTCTCTCACAAAAGATCAGAACCCCATAAGCACCATCTGGGCTGTTTCTTTGTGCATTTTTACTTTATGCAGATGTGGTCTTCAAACACTGACTGCAAAAATCCTATTATAGTGTATGCAGCAGACAGTGGCTAGGATCCTGATCCTGTAGTCCTTTGAAGTCAAAAGGAGTTGGATCAGGCCCTCTCTGATTTGCATAATAAAAGCATGGAGCCTATTGTGCTAGTTTATAAATGTCATAATTTCAAAGCTATTACCTTATGCTAGCTTTCTCATGTAATCTCTTACCTCCAAGGCAGGCACCCATGGCCAATGAAAAGATTAATGGTTTCATAGGCAGGTTAACATCAGGATCTTTACTCAGGTTGAGAAGCACAGGAATCTGTGATTTAAAAAAAAAGAGAGCGCGATACAGAAGATATAAGCCATTCATCAGCAGAGTACAAATAAAATTTAGTCAACTAAACAACTGAAAACATCAGCAATTCCAAAGAACTCATTTCTTCCTTTTATAAGTATCTGTGCATCATATTCTTGTTGTGTGTTCACTTTTCCCCACTGACTGTACTAATCCCACAAGCCAAAGAGAAGGTGTTCACACTGTTAGGCTGAGCTGGGTCATACCTATACAAATACTCATTTTGTCTGGGCCAGGTTGATTGTTAATAAAACTGAGGATCTCTTAAGGCTACGAGTGCCTCCCATTAGGTTCTTCTAATTCAACAGGGAACTCTCAGGGACTATGGGCTAATTCCCCTCCATTTCTTGCAGCCTAAGGGACAGAAACTTATCCCCTCCTCTTGCTGGAAACAAAACTTTTAAGTGTGAGAGATGACCAGACCTTCACAAACAAGATGGCTGTATATCATGTGTCATTATCTAAAAAATTTCTGAATTCCTGTTAGAACCAAATGTCTGGTCTGTTAGGGAAAAATGAGCAGAGAAGATTAATGCAGCAGGCTTCTAAATTCATAAGCAGAGCTGAGTTATTTTACTTTTTAGTCTAATATATTTGCCAAGAAATGCAGATTTGGTCCACTGGGAAATATTTACAAGTTTTTATGAAATTCATTTAATCATTTTAGCAAACAAAATTAAAACAGAACACTGAAAAAAAATCAAATGAGGTTTGTAGGGAGACATAATGAACTTCATTAGACCAACTGGTATAGAGCCCAAAAATACAGCAGGCAGGCTTTCTAGTAGCATCAGATCTAAATCAGAAGCAATCTTCCCAACTAAAAGCAGTTTGGGTACAAGTGTTTTGAGTTCAACCTAACTGTGTAACCACTTAGTTTGAAAGAAAGGGTAAAATAGTACCTGTAGAACAGAGAGGAATGTTAGCAAGGGGAGAGGTGATAATGTTCCTAACCTGCTGTTAATGTGCACAGAGGTCTATGGGACCAAGGGAGAGAGAGAACGAATAAGAAACCTGGAACAGTGAGGGGTTGAACAGGAAGGGAGGTATGGAAATTACTGTGATATACCTTGAAATTAATGCTTTTTCTGAGTTTGGGATTTTTAGCAGTAAATAGAGTTGTGACTTCTAATCCTCCAATTTGTCGTTTGAATGTATTTCACAGGTCTCCCTCAAGGGTTATGATCTCAGAGATGGAGCAGCTGCTTCCTGAAAAATGTTTATGGGATACCTTCCCTGCATACCTTTGATAACTAAGTGATGCTCACCTTTATTAATTGTGCATGTTCTTTTGGTATGGAGTAATATACAGACTTTATGAAAAATTACAGCCCTTCCTTTCCCCCTCCCTCCTGGCATTAGTGCTAATCATCCCTCTTAAATCCTCTAACTGATTAACATAGTTAAGTTAACGTCTAAACAATTATTTCTGAATTGTACATTGCTTGAAGATCTCTGCTTCTGTTTAAGACCTAAAGGAGAGTCAGCACGCCTAACATCTTGTCTGGCTTTTGCCATGAAACACTGTCATGAAAGATTTTATTTCTCCCCACAAATTTTGTTTCGCTCAAACCATCACTGCCAGAACATGATACACAATTCAAACTGCAGTTATATTTATTTTAAAAAAAGTCTTGTTTCAACTTAAAAACAAATAAATTTAGACATAAGTACTGAAATCCTAGAATAAATCTCTAAGCAAAGCATTTTCCTTCTATGTAATTTTGACCAGAGAACCAAAACCAATTATTTAGTTCCTCAGAATTATTTGCTGATCCTGATATACTACAGTAATCCTCTCACTGCAGTACACCATCCTGAACTGGGCAGACTAGCAGCACTTTTTAAATTAGACTCCTTCTTGTGCCAAAGCTCTGCCCAGCAAACACAGAGAAGGTGGGTAGGTAGAGGGAATTAAAATGTTAATCCTATTTTCTTGCTGTTGAGGGTCAGTCCTAAAGCTGCTGCCAGGCAGATCCCAAGTGCGGAGAAAGTAATGCCATTTTCACACCCCCTTGGTGAGAACCATGCAGACAGCAGAGCTCCACAGCCCTCCAGGGGCTCCTCCCTAATTACAGCAATACAGCGGACAGGGGAAGCAAAGGCAGAGCAGAGATCCTAGGCAGAAGTGTCAATCATCTAACTGCCTGCTAGGTATTTGTAGCCAGATATGCACAGTATTCCCAACAGAAAATTTGGTTTTATGTTTACCGAAGGAGCTTAGCTCCATTAGCTCTCAGTGGCCCATAATCCCTGTTGATTGAAGCCAAGAAACCCCCTGGAAGAAAGTCACCAACCAAAGGTTTCAACTCACTCTATCTTCTTTTAAACACAAAGATACATCACAATGTTTCAAGAGAAAGTGCAATTCTATAATGTGCTTGGATTCACATTTCTCAATTTTTAAACCCTACAAAGTATTTTAGAAGCCCAAATACTCACTTGACCTCGCTAGTTTTATCATTATCTCCTTGATATAACATTGATTTTCTTCCACTTAGAAATACTGTGAAATCTTTTAAAAATCTTTCAAAATAATTAGTCATCTATTTAAAAATTATCATCAGTGATGTCATCTTCCTAAGTGCATTGAAAGACTGCAGGGCTACATCAGTAAACTCTGCTCCCATAAATGGCTGCTTTTGCAGCAAGAGACAAACATTGAAAAATGTCTTAGCAATATATATTTGCCTTTTGCTATTGTATCACATAACTTGGAGTTTTCCACTATTTAAAGGAACTCATAACTACCAAAGAATAACTGTTATAAGTCATAAATGGGGGTAGAAGTCCTATAGATTTCTGTCACATGCCTGAAGTTAGATTTAGCATTTATGTATCCTTTGAGAAGAAGAGATATTTCTAACAAGGAATGCTGCACCTCCAGTTTCAATTTTGAATAACTAGATGAAAGATGAAAACATTAAGTTAAATTTCCAGTGTTTTAGACAGAAATATTTCATTGATCCAAAGAGTGCATATTTTTTGCAAACATTATGGGTTATCCTGGGTGGCAAATATATTCCACTGACTCTCCAAAACTCACTGGTGTCTAATTCTTTGGATCTAAAAGTAGGTATAACACAAACAGATTGTTCCAGTTTCCATCCTAAGCATTTTCCCACTCCAACAACAATGAAGAATCAATGAAGAATCTTGATCATCAGCAAGAGCTCCTGAAGACAGGTTGCAAAGCAATTAAAGCAATCGACATCTCTCCTTGCTTGAGCATCACCCTCTTAAATAGATATACTTTGCATAGGATCAGTTGCAATGGAACCTGCCTCTGTTTTCCCTGAAATAACCTTTAACACTCTCTGTCACATTCATTCATGCAATTGTGTTAGGCAGCACTTTTGCACTATCAATACCTCAGACCTCAGTTTCATGTACTGTTATAATTCACCTGAGTGTTAAGAACAGAAATGCGAAATATAAAAGGATTAGAAGGAAACTTTCCACTGTAGGCTTCAATGCTTTTGAAAAGTAAATTAGTTCTACAACTCCTTCTGATTCAAACTGTAGGCATTTACAGCAACATTGAAAGCAAACCCATCTTGGATACTTTGCAAACTGGGATATATTTGGCTGCAGTACGTATTGTACAAATGCTTTTGCCATATTGATTTAACTTATTTGGAATGAAGCCTTTTTCGTAGTTTTACTAAGCGCTGCCCCTCGACAGAAACAAAAAGCAAGGGTAAAAGCTTATGAAACCTTATGCCTCCTTCATTATTCCTTTTCCAGACACATAAATAGCACCTTTATTAATATTAGCAGGAGAACAATAATATCTTATCAGGAAAAGAGCATTCATTTCTTATACCCTTAATTTTAATGATCTCACTGAGGAGAAATCTCTGGCTGATTAATTTCTAGAAAACCTACTGGCTTTGCTGTAAAGTTCAATATTCTCTTGAACCAGCCTACATTGCTGCTTGATTGACAGGATTGAGATAAAATGTGTGATGTGGTTCAACAGAGCAAAGCCAAATACCCCTCACCCACTCAGTATAAGACTATCTGCATCCAGGTACTAAAGCAGAAAAACACAACTATAGAAAATAATGATTGTACCTGGAAAAGGAGAGCATCCTCAAAGACTTGATACAGAAAGGTGCTAATCATTAATCTTGATTCTAACCACGATTTTTTGCTGCAAACAATCCTTGCACTTATATTGTGGTATGCAGCCCCTTTTGTCAAAAGAGAGCTGTGGCGATGGTTACACATCTCAACTCTATTTTGCAGAGAGGGGTCTACACGACACCTTGCAAGCCACATTCCTTCCAGTCCTGCTTGGCTGCCACTGGAATGGAGGGCCTTGAGTATTTTGTATTCATTTTTATTTTGCTACATAAACTGCATTATTGGTAAGCAGAAGAGTGGCCAAACAAATAGCTTTTTCACACCCTGCTGTCACAGCCTCTTTTCCAAGACTCTTCTTTACCAAAGAACGAGTTGAATCATGACCTTTATCCTATTCATCTATTTTTATGATAAAACCTTCTGATGAGCATTGCAT
Source organism: Apteryx rowi (assembly GCF_003343035.1). Taxonomy (NCBI): domain Eukaryota; kingdom Metazoa; phylum Chordata; class Aves; order Apterygiformes; family Apterygidae; genus Apteryx; species Apteryx rowi. Next base: position 275,075 of record NW_020450485.1, on the reverse strand, counting down.
TCCACCAGTCAAGACCATCAAGGAGGAGGAGCTCTCTTTTGAATCTGTGAAGACCCTCTTCTGAAATACAAACGGAGATACTGATTTAGCTTTACTAAACTGGACAGTGGCTATGTAGGGAGGAGCCCAAAGAGGAAGGTCAGTAGTGCTGCTCCTCAGCAAGAACATCGCCCTGGTGTGGCAGGAGACTTGTTAGCAGCAGCAGGAACACGGTGAAGCTCTCCCAGCTACTTCTGCTACCTAAGCATAATCCTTGTAAATGTAATTACACACCCCCATCACACAGGAAGAATCACTTGGCTGTTCATCGAGGTTATATCCCATACTGGTGCAGCACAGTAGAAGGCATCAGATCATATTGCCCATCTCGTCAGTTCGCTCAAAATGACAATGAAAGAGTCATTTTTATCTCTATTTTAGGGACACACTGCTGTTCTAAAACATGGGATTTCACAGCACACACTTTCCTAAGAATTACATGAGGTAAATATGTTTTCTATGAAAACTGCAGAGAATGTACATTCATAGAAAAAAGCTATTTGTGGTTTCCCAAACCGCTGGTGTTTTCACTGAGAACAGTCTGTCTCTGCAGACTGCTAGAGCTCAGTCTTACACATTTATCAAGCATTGAAATGCAGGACATAGAAAACTCCAGTAGGGCAGAAGACAAAAAAGATCTAAAAATAAAACTGGCACTGAACACATGAGATGCCTGGGAAAAAGTCAGTACTGCAAATGAAAAGCCTCTGACAGTTTTAGAGGCAGTAAATAGCAGGCCAAAAATTATCTGGGTTCTAAGAAAGACCTGTCAGAGACTAAGCCACCTTGCCAGCCAAGTGGTTAATGGAAATTGTTTGTTACACTATATTGAGGAAATAGTATTTAAACTCAGCTAAAACAAGGATTTACTATGGCTCTATTTTTAGTTCTAGTAATAAAAGAGAAATATAAACAGATGGTTCCAACATATGCAGCTGATAAAACAAGTCAATTAAACTAAAGAGTGTGCCGATAATAAAATCACGTCACATAACATTGTAAGGGCAGAAATCCACGGCTATTTAGATGACAATGAAAAATGTCAGTGACAACGACTAGAAAAAAACAGGCCTTAAAAATGAATAACTCTGCCTGTTAAGGCATGTCATTGTGAGTTCAGCCTGCTCCAAAAAGAGGCAAAAAATCGGAGGATTAATAGAATGACACACAAAGCAGCACTACGCAATTCACTGTATTTATTCTTCAGACCTAGAAAGCTCGCTGTCCAACCTGAAAAATACCTTTGCCATTCAGGAATTAAGATGTATGAAACAGAACTCATCTCCTGGTTTATGAATTGTTTATGGATAAAACATTTTGTAGGTTGTTCTTAAGCAACTCCCAGATACATATGACTGCATGCATACCATCATACATAGAGATTGATTATTTTTAAGGCTTACCTATTCTATTTAGAATTAATATTCATGTGCTAAAATACATTTCTCATTAATGCTGCACTAGATAATCACATATTCTATTTTGTATAATGCATTCTAGCTGTAAGTATGGAAGAACTCTATTTTGGGGGTTATTTAGCTATATTTATCTTAAATGCAAAGAACTTGGGTTGACCCTCAGCTACCTTTGCTCTTTCTAGTAGCACTTTCTGTATATTTATTAGATTTGAAACTGGCAATATAGTCCTTTGCATACAGACAGGATTAATGGAGTTTCCCACAAACTATATACCAAACTCAAAATATTTTGCTGCAGTAGATTTTTTACATACTGACATAAAATGATTGACTTTCCCCTGTCCAATCATGTGCGGACAGCTATCACAATTGCCAAGCATTTTCATGCAGGAAAGTGCAATAAACTGTCACTCACATAAACATAGCTGGACTTCCAAATGCTTGAAGTGAAGGGAAAAGTCTCAGGGTTACGGTTCATCAATCCCGTTTCAATCTCCTCTTCTTGTTTTGGGGCAACCCATGGCCTTTGCATTTATAACAACATATATGAAATAAATTTTGTTCTTGTGCAGCTCCAATGCCTTGTTTTAGTTTAACAAAAACCAGAATTTCACCAAGACAGAAACAGTAAGATTAATTAACCTGTGATGATCTAAGTCCCTTCAGAAACTCATTCCATTTTTTACATACATGCTATTATCTTTCTAGAGCATCTTCTGTAGTATAAAATATCTGCTGTGTTCTGACCTTTTTGCACAGATTTCAATCTAGCTACTACTGTACATGGATTCCATACAGCACTGTTATTTTTGCTGCTGGCTTATACCAGATTTACTATTGTCTAGAGCAAAGAAGAATTTGGGCAACAGCAGTGTTGCACTGAAAATATATTTTCACTGTAAAGTACTTGAAATAATAAACTAATCTGATTTTTGCCATTTTGTGTTTTGTTTTTTTTAAGGGAGAAATCTTCTCCGTGTTGCTGATGCTGACAAGCTGCTGAAAAGCATCTATATCTTCAAAACCTTTAAACAAATCAATATTTTACACCTTAAGAATGTTCCGTCTTGAAAAAAACTAAAAAATGTTTAGAAACCTTAAGACTGCAGGCAATTTATAGTGTGTGAGTTTTAAGATAAGCTGGAATCCTAACTTGTCTTGCTAGAAAATGGTGAAAATGGGACCTTCAAGGCATCCCTTGAAAATGTTCAAATTTTAAAATGATAAAATAGGAAACCACTTTCATTACCTGTTTTCAATCCATACAACAGTTGGTTTTCTAGAATTCTTTCTAATGTTGGCTCAGATATGTTGAGATTCTGATTACCTATTTGTAATATTGATCAACAGCTTCCACTTTTCATATGTCATTAAGGTAAGAAATAGTCAGCTAGAAAATTTAATGCTGTCAGATCTGAAACTCAACATGGACCAGTTAACTTTATCCAAAAACAGATAAAGTGAAATTTTTAGTGTCAAGATCCACTCATTAGCCATTCACAATTTTTTTTTTTTATTTTTTCCATACACAAAGCAAGTCATTATGAATCTAATTATCCCACTTGTATGAACAAAGAAGCTCAAATGAAAATTTGGACAACTATACCTCAACTTGATCTTTTTTTTTTTTTCTTAAGAAAATGAAGTATCAAAGTTGCAAAGCTAACTGCATTTTTTTCTCTTTTTGTTCCCTCCAGCTATGCCCCTCATAAGCCCAACCTCAGACCTTTCTTATCTGCTAGAGTGGAATTCCACATTTCTTCCATTTCTCAGGCAAGTCCTTAGCCAAAATACTCTGCATATCAATTGCATGGGCTATCCTGACACTAGGAATTACCTTGGTGCAGATCAGGAGACTGAAAAAGCTGCAGCTGAGTCTCTTAGTATCTACAGTGTCTTTGGTTCAGGTGGATTAATTTGGATTAGGTATACAGTCTGAATTTACAGTCTGATCCAGAGCCAGATGTGTCCTCTGGGCATGTGGCTCAAAACTTTCTGCAGGGAAGGTATCCCATAAACATTTGCACCTGCACCTGTGGGCTCCTCTAAGAAACACCACACAGACTTCTTGTGGCTCGCACAAATTGTTACCATGTCACTTCCCCATCACAGTCACCTGTATCAGACCTTACATGTGAGAGCCTTACTTCTGCCTGTTCTCATGCTGTTTCTGAGTTATTCTACCACGTGTGGCCCAGGCCACCTCCCTGCTCCAAATTTGGACAACATGTACTGCAAAGTGTTGTAGGGGGTGAATGGAAGACTTTATCCAGCAGCCACGGAGGTCATATTGTGGAGCTACCATGAATGAACTGATGTCTGTCTTCCGGCACCTCCCCCCTCCTGAAGGAACAGGGACAGTATGCCTTTCTGGGTGTCCTTGCCATTGCGGTGGCTTTGCCCACAGTCAGCTGGAGGCTCTGGGCCAGGAGAGAAGCTGGGACTTGCAGGAGACTGGCAAAACCATCTCATTCCTGAAGTATAGGACAACCAGCACTGCATGTACGCCTTTCAGATACAGCAAGGCACTGCTGAGGCCCTCTACTGTAAGCCGGCACCAAGCTCTCACTGTGTTTGCATGATATTTCAGGAATGCCTATCCATGTTCAATACAGTGGCTCTCACCCTGTAAGCCTCACTTTTCCTTACTCTTGCAGGTCAGTGGCTAGCCACATTTGGGCAGGTAAGTCTACTCTGGGCAGGGGTCTCTGATGCCATCCTCCAAATGCTCAATGTTCAGTCAGCGCACACAGCTCACACATCTGAAACCATTCAGACTTTTGTCTCCACAGGGTCAAAAAATGGGAGGAACTTGACTGGTTCCACATCCCTACTCAATACCTGGCCCATGAAGACTATAACTGCAAAAACTACCAATGTCATACAGGCATTGGTTCACCACTGAAGGACAGACCTCTTGGAAGGCTTCACAGGAGACATTCAGTAAATCTGTTTCTTCCTTAATTGTGAACACAGGCTCAACAGTGATGCTGGCCACTTTTTTTCCAGGAAGGGACAGGATCATTCATCATAGCCCTATATCCCTATACCCCTATATCACTGGGTCATTTGAGGCCATACCCACACCTAAAAGCATGTCAGTACAATCCTCTGCTTCTGAATATACACTTGGGGTTGACCTCTGAATTGTTTCTCCAACTGGGTAACTATGTGAGAAAGTGCAAGTGAACTATGGGGCTGAATAAGTGAATGTGTTGTGTAGATGATTATCCGCTATTAATAATACCAGCTTGGTTTTATAAAAAACAAGTCAATAAATGTCTAAGAAATACTGGTTGCAATCTGTGTTTACACACACACACACACGCACATGCACACACATGCTCACTTCCCTATTAGGGAAAAGCTAACCTACAACACAGCTGGGTTCAATATATGTACCTCATCCAGAGTTGGTAAATTTGATTTATATAGTAAGTGATAAATAGCCTTCCAAAACCAAGTATTGCTTATTTTAACAGTAGGAACCAAATGTCAAACATTTATATGTTTTTACATAAAGATTTGGATCTATAGTTAGTTAGAAGATTTCTGTAAATGTTTTCTGCTGAAGAATGACAAAGACCAAAGTTCAAGTCCATTGTTTGAGCTAGACAATGCTAGGTCGTGACTTTAGTCTGCCATATAACACATGAATGCCTTAACACCTGGCCTATTGGCTATTCCTGCATAGGTGAGAATATGCCTGCATTTTTTCTTTCACTTCCTTCATTCTCTGCCCATTTTTCAAGACAAAATTGTAATGGTCTTAGGTTCAGTCCAGAGCAGAATGAAAAAAATATTCATTTGAAATTTCTAAAATGTTGGCAGAAAGGAAAGAATCCTTCCCTTCCCTTCCCTCCCTTTCTCTTCCCTCCCTTTCCTTTCTCTTCTCTTCTCTTCCCTTCCCTCCTGTATTTCCCTCCCTCAAAGACAGCAAAGCAGGGGTCTTCAGGCATCCCAGCACACTCCTGTGTTTCAGTCCAGTTCCCCAAAACAAATACTCTTTTTAAAAGAAGGTTCTTCTCACAACCTGTAAAAGGCCATTTGATCTATGTGTATGCAGGTCCTTTTTGGTATTGGTATTTCTCCAAACCAATTTTCATAGACTAGCTGAAGATGAGGCAAAACTTTCGAAGCTGAAATTTCTGCACTATTGCTTTATAGTGCTCAAGTATTTGCTGGGACATGAATCATCCCAAACCAATCTTTCTCTTCATGCCTATTCTTTGCAGTCTGTTGTTGTTAAATCAATACAATCTTACAGAAAACACCAAGATTATCAAACCAAAATGCCATAGTAATATATTAATATATAATTATAGAGCAGTTACAAATCTATCCAATCTGTCGTATGCCCTGTATGAAGTGTCTTAAACCTCAATTCAGAGTAAGGCTAAACAAGGCCACCCAATAACAATGGCAGAAAAAGGGTTCCGAAAAATTCAACTTAGCTGAAATCATGCTATAACAAAGAATCATTCCTATGATTACTGTGCTTTAAGCAGACAACTTGACTGAATAAATCTATTTGATCATTCCCTAATTTGTTAGAATTTGATACTTTTCTGAAATTAACACTCAGCTGCTGACAAGCATTAGTTATGTTTAACATTATTTGCTGTTTTAAAACTAATTCTGTAAGTAAAGGTAGCAATAAAAAATTAAAAAATCATTAGAATAACTATGCAGAGCATAAAGGGAAAATATTGACAGCTGTGGATGGATAATGACAGTTTCCATCAAAAAGACAATTTTAGTTTTCAGGTATGGATGTTGATAAGACAGGGAAAGTACAAAAATGCATTTAAAACAGTATACCTAGTTCTACACTTAACCACAGCAACTGCAAGCAGCAATGGCCAGCTGGATGCCTAAAATGCCTAAACCAGCTGGATGCCTAAAAATGATTCAGTCTCAGGGGATAAAGTTAATTATAGCATAGCAGAGGTCAAAAAAAGCAAATTGTAATCAGCAAGCTCAGCTCCCTTCCCAGAACTAGGAGGGAGAAATGCAGACTCTGCACAGACCCGTACCATTGTAGCCGTGAATGGAATATTGTCAATCACAGATGAGGCCAAAGCAGACACCCAGAGCACTAAAATGATGGCAACCGCCAAGCGCTGTTCCTCTGGAACTACCTGGAATTAAGAGAGGTTAAATTACAGCTCTGATGGGATCAGTATTACTCTGGCCTCCTAACGGCACAACTGCACAGGTTCTTCACAGTTCTAATTTATAAACATCTATTATTCCTTCAGGCCTTGAGACAGGAAAAATAATAGAAAAATATCTGTCATTTAGTAACACAATTGTTGCTCTTTTTTCAAAGAAATCTGAACAAGTAGAAATAAAAAAAATGGTATTTCTAATATTCATGCTTACATTTCACACAAGAAAAAAACAGTGCAGCTGTGAATTTTCCCCTTTTAGCATTCATAATTTTATTTTTTTCATCCTCATATTTTTTGTTTATTAGAGTATAGAAAAGGTTTCTATTTTGCATTTACGGCAACATTTATTCTGGCTTTGGACAGACATGCACATATTAAATATCATCTGCCCCAAAGTATGACATGCCTTCTTGATATCGCTGATGCAGGAAAGCAATTTTTAATGTAAGATAACATAAAACATAAATAATAGCATAAAACATTTTTAACATAAAACTCAAAATGAAATTATTATTCGTTATTCTAATAGAGTAAAACTATTTTCCTTACCTGATAAAAAACTGTAATTATTTTAAACATACCTTTATTAACAAAGCTGTCTGCTCCCCTATATAGTCTATTAAATGCAGATGAGCCAAAGCCTAAAAAGAGACATTGATATCAAGTAATGAAGTATCTGATGCACTTAGTTACATTTTTTTTCAGTGGATGTAAGCAAACACAATTCATTCCCATTCACAAGAAGATGTCGATATTCATCTCATGAAGCCTTACTGCAGCTTGGCAAATGGCAGAAAGAAAAGACAAAGCAGAAATTCTAGCTATTTGTGGAAAGGGGTTGGTTGTACTGAAATGATTGGTTAGATTGTTTAAGAGTATAGGGCACAGGCATTGGAGAACCACTGAAATTTACAGTTTACATTCTTCAATGAATACATTTTTTTCCTAAATATCTGAAAACAACTGATTTTAAACCAACTTCCCCAAAACCTTGAATGTATTTCTAAGCAGAATATAGACAGAAATATAACATGTTTAGAAAGTCGCATCAAATTGGGCATCTTGTGCTCAGCCTCAGCGGAAGAAAAGAGAGAACAAGATACATAATTCTGTCAAACAGCTGCCTCAGACCCCATAAAAAAAACAGCACTACTCATCTGCTAAAAGAAGGCAGGAGGTCTTAGATGAATGGAAATGGGCACAGAGCTGGCACCACCTGAAAGGCAGGAAAATGCAGCTCTCTGACGCCTGTGTCAGGTGTTTGAACCAAGGAGGAGCCTTCTAATCATTAGGCTGGGGGACAGTCTGGAAGAGGGGGCTCTCTGCCCTGCTACGGAAGCTATTCCCATTTCTGTAGGAATTGCAGATAGTGTCCCAGACAACCATGGTCACTACCATTGAGGAAGAGACATAGAAAGACTCAGGTGTGGAGGTTATGGCTCTAACCTCTAGCTGGTAGGACCACTCTCCTTGGGCAGAAGGGAGAATACAAACTAGTCTTCACACCCCRAGAGAATGATCTATTCCCTCAAACCACAAGGCAAAAGGGAGGATTTTAAATCATGCAAACTACTCTTTAATTCATTCTGGTTTTGTTTTGGTTTTTTTGTTTTGTTTTTTAAGTGTCCAGAAYGAAAAACTAGTCTCAGGTTGAATGAGATATATCAATTTTTTGACTTTTCAGTTTCTCAGGGGAGAAAATCACATCATTTTTGGTTCAGCTTGGACCAGTTTATCTCCCACAACAAAGTCAGTTAGTTTCAATACCTTACTGACTGACTCCCTTCCTGTCCAGAACGGTGGAAGTCAGTGTTCAAGAGCCATAACTTTGTGTAACAAGCACAAATAGGAGTCAGACAGAGCCCTTCAGAGAAGAAGTCAATGGAAAAAACTATTGAACTTGCACACCATCAAATTCCACAACAGAGATGGGCAAAAAATCCTAACAGTGCAGTATAAGACACCATAATGTTAGAGTGACAAAGGTGCTGTTATTTGGATTGGCAGTTCCTTCTCCTCTCCTCATGGAAGCACAGGAGAACAGGGACAGGAGACACGGCCAAGAGTTGTCCTTGACTCAAAACTGAGAGTATCTCTCTAGTGCCATGATTGTGGCTCGTTCAGACAGAAGCAGGAGGCTGGTTTGGGTTGTAGCTCATCAAGCTAGAGACGATGACAGTACTAACTGTACAACCAACTTTGAGAAGTCGCACAACCAACTTTAAGAGGTCTCTGCGATATCCAGGCTAATCGCCTGCAAGAACCTGAGTGAAAGTCAGCAGTTAGCACCCTGCCACTGGCTTCCCCCGGATGTGAACTGCACAGAGGCTCTCCTGGATCTTCCCCAGTCCTCCCCAAGGAATAAGTATTACTGCACTAATTGGTGCCTTCAAGCAAACTAGTGCCTGTCTGACAGCTCAAATTAGAGTCTTATTGCAGAAAAAATCATGTACCTTTTGGATCAAAGTTTAATTTATGCACAAAAATTTGGATGAAACCCTCTTATGCACAGTATGTCATGACAACCGTTGTAAATAAACTCTGCCTGAAGAGATTAAGGTAAAATGTAATTTTTTGACTATAAAATTGAACAAAATGATGTATCCCTGAGAGACACAAGAATTTATGTCACAAAGAGACAGAAGAAACAGAAAGAATTTATAGCCTATAACAGCCAGCTTTGAACAGGGGATAAAAAGACAGTTGTAGAGATGAATTACCTGAAGGTTGTAATAGACAACCAGCATTCAAAGGATTTCCAACCTTTTCTTTGCAAAAGATCTACCAGACCACACTGATTAGCACCCAAAGGTAAAATCTCCAAGAGTTCCCCAATGAATCTGGAACCTAATACACATTTTCAAAAATGACTTGCAGCCTAAGTCATGCACAGGTTTTTAAATGCACCTTGTGATAGGAAAGGGAGCATTTATAGCAGTAGGAAATAGCTTGAGACTGGGAACCATCCAAGGTGAAGGATCACCAAGGATGAAGAATGTAAGCTAACAAGCGCTGAGTGCCTAGATTACAGAAAGATTTCTTATACTTCAGTGCATATCTTTGTTTTGACTTGTTTCTTTCTGAGATCACTAATCTAAAGGAGAGAAAAATGTCTTGACAAAGAGTGTTATCTCCTGCTAGTCCAAGCAGGATTATTTATTTTAATGGATTAAAATAAAAATTAACAGCAGTGATACTTAAAATATTTTTCTTGTTCATTTATGGAAAAGAATTTAACATGGCTCCCGCTTTTCCCCTTGTCTATCTGTATGAGTTTCTTTCATGACCTTGAACTGGTGTTAGTCTAGAAAGCCAAGAAACATATTCTTTTGTTAGCAAACTATACACTGGTGACCTAAGAAACCATAAAAATGAAGTTTGGTGAATTACAACAATCGTAACTGAAGTCTGGCAGTAAATGACAAATAACTTCCTGTGTGCTTTACTATGTTACTGTGCACACAGCACTCAAATCAAAACAGTTCAATTCAAGCTAAAACAATAAATACATCAGGGAATGCAACTAATATACTGTTACAGCAACAGCAAACAAAATAAACATGGCTTCAATATGGATTCCCAATAAGGGCTAGAAATTGCAAGTATATGTAGAACTTGGTAATAGAGAACTAAAAATACCATGTGCTAATGGGTGCACAATAAATGAACATTTCTGATGAATTTTAGACCTACTAGCTCTCAAACAAGCTTCCTAATGATAATCAGAGCTTCCATTCATCTTCTCAGGGGTTACCAGATTTTGACTTCCAGTTTGAAATTAATTAGAATTAGTTGAATTATTCACAATTTGTGTTTGCTTCCAATTTAGTCTCTTCTTCTGTTGGTGAATAGCTTCTTGGGTTTTTTTTATAGATTCCAATTTAAAAATCTTGTGTTCTTTGCAGTTATTTGGGGGGGGGGGCAGGGGCAGGCTGTGCAAGCAAATTGGTAATTACAGGCTGTTCCCAGACTGCTCACTCAGACAATTCACTACCCACGGGAGTACCAGTGGTCACTCAGGTTTTATCAGTCATGTTTCTACAACATAATCATATCATTTAAACCAAACAGATAACAACTAGAAAATAACGAGGTCTCTATGGAACACACAGTAACCTTGTTGGCCTGTAAATGTTTGTATTCATACAAAGAATTCTCCAAACATTTGGGGTAAAAATAAATCCACTCAGTATATACAAAAATATCAAATAATGAGTAAAATGGGATATAAATATGACTGAACTGGCTGAATCAAACAGCCTATCAGAAACAGATAAACACAAAGAAACTACACACTAAGATATCTAGGCTTCTCCAATACCGAATAACTTTTCAAAATGCAATTGCAAACTGAAATTCAGTGATATCATCCTTTCAAGCAAAACTCACATGAAATCTCCCAGGCCATTTGGTAGCCAGCATGCAGCAGAAAGTGTTAGCAGCATTTTTAATCTATGGTTTATTCTTGTTCTTGTATTTTTTCCTATTGCTTGTCTAAATAATTTCAAAATAAACACATAAATACATATAAACTATTTGTTCACATAAACCATGCACAAACCTGGAAGCTAAAATTCTGCTTACGAGAAAGGATTGTATCAGATATATGTAGCCTATGTAGCAGAGGGAGACACAATGAGACCAAGCTTATATTGAAAAATGAGACATCAAAGAGGTCCAGCAAACTTCCACCACTCTGCAATTTCACTTTGTACTGCTATGGCTATAGCTGCATCACTATAGCTTCAATATTCCAGAGGTATTGAACCTGCAGGAGACTTCCACCCTCATAATTCATATTGTAAGCCGATTCTAATTGTTCAAACTATAGGAATCACAGAATCTTACCTCCATGAGAACAAATAATGCTGCAAAGAAAAGAAGGGTTGCCCATTCAACTCTGTTTAATATCATCTCAAAATCATGGATGTCTGCTAACACTAGCAGCCAAATAGCTCCCAACATGGCAATCCAGCCTGCGTGAGAAAAAGAGAGAAAGCATCAGTGACTACGCTTTACACTTCACAGCCTTGTTATGTACTAGCAGCATAAAATGCATAGTATTACATTTTTCAGTTAAAGATTTTTGCCGTGCTTTTGCTCTGCCTCTGCAACAGGGAAAGTTCACAGGTACCCCAAGAAGAATGTTCTCTGCTTTCAGAATTTTTTTTTTTTAAAAAAAAGCTATTTAGGGGATCCAAGTCGGGTTACTAGCAGCTTTCTGCTAGGACCAGSAAAGCTAAAGATACTGAAGACTCTGCAAGCATAATCAAGAAAAAAGGAGGGAAGGCATGTCTGGGTTATGCAAAAAAACAGGGAGTTTGAATCACCAAGAAAACTTGAAGCAATGAGGAGATACACTGAAGGACTCTGCAAACACAAAAAATGCTGGCTGCAACTCAGGGCCTTGAAAACTGACTGGCTACATACGCTAGAAGATAAACAGAGGAAATGAAAAGCTCTCTAAAACAGGAGAGAGAGTGATAAAACAACAAAAAAAAGGCTCTTTCCATAAAGGATCCCTCTACACATCTCAAGGAGTTTTAAGACGTGTTTTGGTTACTGACTGAGAGAAAATGCAAATAAAATGCACCAAGCAAATAACCAGAGAATGTCCTATCTGACCAAGACTCATATTCTCTCTGCCCAGTTAAAATACTTTCTGGAGCTGTTTGATTCCTCTGGCACATTGATCTTAAACAATAGAATGGGATTTCAGACATGAAACACAAATATTCTTCAGCATGTTTTTTTCCCCTCAGAATGAAGCTCCTTCTGTCTGTCTTCCCTATTTTTTCATAAATAGCAGATGAATTTTTGAATGCAAAAAAAGAGATACATAATTTTAGGTTTTTTAATGAAACGCAAATAAAGCCTCCCACCACTTCAAATCATTTCTCTCTTTGTTGTGACTATTTCATACACCTCCCACATTTTCATATATTCACAGTTGGAAAGCGATGGATTCAAAAAACTGCAGAAAAAGTGAGGAGGAACGAAGAATAACAGTCTTTGCTGGCAAACAGCTTCAAGTCACAAACTTATAATCAAATACTCAATATGATTTATAGGAAATAGAAGAAGCAGATAGATGAATAAAATTAGCCTTCTGCAATACCCTTCAAGATCCATAGTTCTAAGAAAAACAAACATCGAAGACTGATTCAGAAAAGTTTAGGCCATTCAACTTTATAGCATATGCATATACTTTTTTTTTTTCCATTGTGTTAAAGGAAGAAAAAGATCCAAAACCATCCAACAGTTCAAAATTAAAATTGAGTTATATTCCATCTAAATCTTATTTAAATACAAAAGAAATAAGCAGACCAAATGTCCTCCCTGTTCATGAAGCTATAAATAATGACTGATATATTTTTCAGAAAAAAAAACTGAAGAGTGTCACATAAGTATTCGCTAATCAGAGAAGGTATTTTGCTCTCTTGAAATAAGTATATTTTAAGAGCTTTCAGTGACATATTGCACTCTCTGAACAAGAATTTCAGAATAACTGTGATCTGTAAAGAACATCTGTTGAAAATATTGTGTGCACTAAGGAAGAATACAGGTATAAATTCTTACAGCAATGCATCACAAAGGAGAACATCAAGGGCAGGCCATTACAAATGCCACACCATATTGTGGAATATTGTTTTCATTAGATTGCTTCATGTCCCATTTTTTGCTGTTTATTCTCCCCCACTAGGTGACTCTCCCCCAACTAAAAGCACAAGCGGTGCCCACAGAGTTGTCATTGCAAACACCTAGACAGAGCTTTAAACTAACAGGCTCAGGTACTCGCAGCGGAGAATCACAGCAGCGCAAAGCTCAGTGCAGGCAACCGAAACTGCCTGAAAACCTGAACAAGTGGCCAAAGAGGTAGTTCGACTGGTCTGTCTGGTAATGGCACCTAAACTAGCTAGCTTGAAACGAGCTCGGGGTTCCGGGGGGGGGGGGTTGTTTTGTTTTGTTTTGTTTTAATGCTGCAGTATTTGCACAGCAGGGAAATCATACTTCTTGCATTGTTTGGCTCAGAAAACAAGCTTCTCTCAGTGACACCTACTCCTCAGCTGTTGACCTATTTCTTCGCTCTCAAGCATCTCCAAGTGCTATCTCCGCATGCCATCTTCCCTCCAGTGCAGCTCTCCTCTTGATTTCCCCAAAAACGGCTTCTGTCCTCTCCACCTGACCCTAACCATGTTTTCCAATACTGCAAATCACTTCTCCTTTCCTCAGGCCTCTCCCTGCTCTCCTTCTTCTTGAAAAGCTTCGACACAGCCAATCATTTTGGTCTTGCTGATTCCTTGATAAATGGCTCTCACAAGAATTCTTCTTTAGCCTAGTGCAAATCTAAATGCTAATCTATAGAGAGATGCAGGGAAATCCTTGTAAGGAACAAGGTATGAAGCACTAGAAAAGCAAAGTTTTTGTCAGCAGAAATACTGCCAAATCTAAGGAATACAAAACCAAAGCTAAACAAAGACCTGAAAACTCCTGAGTGTAAGGAAGTTTGCATCCAGACTTTTGTAGCTTCACCTCCAAGATTGTTCCCCAATATAGATTTTGAATAAAATCTGATCTGAATGACACACTGGATCCAAAAATCATGTCTCACAGCCAGCTCTGCTCTCCACCAAAGACAGAAACACTGCCATGTTGCTAGTTGAGCAAGGCCATTCCCTATTTTGGTCACAGTGAACTAATCATTGTGCACAGTCAAAAACAACTCGGGTGTGAACATTAYACTGCAAGGGAGGTAGAGAGCAAAAACAATCACAAAAGAGAACAGGGCAGGGATGCTAAGCCCAACTGGTGGCTCCCATGACGCCAGCAGTGAAGTAAAGCTGCCCTTCCTCCCCTTAAGGCAATCAGCCTCTGAAAGCAAACTCTGCCTTACTGGGTATGAAACGTGGCACAGCGAGGGCCAAACCTAACCCATACATCGACAGAGGGAGACAGCTGCCAGGTAGTAGAAAAGATCCAGTTCACCTGCGTAAGGAGGAAAGACAAATGTGATGACTTGGGGCAAAGCGTGTATACCCTTTGTATTTTATGGAGTCTTTCTCTTCACAAAGGCTGTTTGTTGTAAATGAAAGAAATGCTAGGTCATAACCATCGCATCCGTCCAAATTTTGCAAGGGGCTGGGGCAGATGCCTTTCTCTATTCTCAGCTTGTCCCTCAGTAACCATTTGTACAGCAGACCCTTTTTGCAGCTTCAGGTACACGCAATTTTGCTTGTTCTCTCTTATCCCCAAATGTGYTGTGCTGTGCACTGTTAAACAGCTGCCAAATTTTTCTATGAAGAATGAAATTGTTACCACCTACTGGGAAGAGACTCCAGGACTGATGTGAGCTAGGAGTGGTAATACTCCCCATTGCTCAGACTGAATGCTGGAGTCTGACATAAGCTGCAAATGCATGGGGTTTTTTGTTTGTTTGTTTGTTTGTGTGCCTGACTCGGATATGTGTATAGTCTGAATGTCGAAATGGCACAGGTCATACAGAGGATCTGTCTTTTTGCTATCACCATTGATAAATATTTTACTTTCAGCCTTTCCTAAAAAACAAGTAAATCTGTCCATTCAGTTTAAACAGTTATTTTCTCTGAGCACAAAGGAAGGGGTATGGAAAAGCAATGTTCCACATGCAGTGGCTGATTTTCTTCTGGCGATCAAGTCTTAGCTGTTCTCTGAATTTCAGTAAAAATAGCGGGCCCAACTCCATCTTAAATAAACAAAGATGACTGCAATTCCTAGCAGAAGAACACTGCAAGAGGAACTAGATGTGTGCAGATCAGGAGCTCAGCAGCTGAGTTTTACTGCTGTTTTGTACAAATGTAAGTGACAACATTAGGTACAATTAAGTGAAGAGTTTAAGAATAGCAATTTCTCAGTAGTCCTGGAACAGTCTGTGATAATGTCTTGGCATTATTTCTACCCTCCTGCCTGGTACAAAAACAAATCAACTTGAACATGCTATTCGGAGATGGTAATTATTTGCTAATGTTAATGAAATATAATTGAATGGCCCAAGGGGTGGAAAGAGACAAACATATTCTAGCACCATGTATTTTATCGGCATGTATTAGCTTCATGCACAAAGGTTTACACGAGAGAAGGGTGCCCTTCCTTACAAACTTGCTCCCTCCTCTTCAGCAGATTGCTGAAGATATTGATGGGTCRGTGCCATGTCCTCCTGGAGTACCCTAACAAGAAACTGTCCAAAGAATGAAACAAGTCAGCTGCCAGTTTGGGCTCTACAGAGCATATTACAATATATACACACAGTCTACCCGGAGTATCTTTGCTTTCCCTGCTGCAACTGTAACGAGAGTTACCTGTCTCTTTTTCAGAGGGCACAGGATGCGACAGGAGAGGAGGTGACAGGAAGGAGGAAGTCCAGGAAGGAATCTGGGGGGACTTCATGCAAGATGCCTATTTATGACACCTTTGAATGTCACAGTTTAACTTAAAGCACCCCATAGCTGGACAGTAATAACGGCTCTTTTTAAAACCAGAAGACAACAGCCAGGTTAGTGTATGTTACAACCGTTTAACTGACTTCTCTCCCCTGAACTGTTTGTCAAAGTTAACTAAAAAGTAAGTACATCTATCACGTTAGCCTGCCTTTCCAAATGGGTTAGTGACAATGAACGTACAACATCAGTGTTTTATATACTCAGTTAGCTTTGCATTTGCCCTGGATCCAATTTGAAACATATTCCTTAATTTTTAAAGAATTGAACATACCAGGATACATTAAAGCTGGCTAGAGAAGTTGGCTTCTCTATTCATGTATTTTCTAGCTTACTGGGCCATAAAAGATAGCCAGGAAGAACAGAAATACAAATAATATTTAAAAATAACTTCTCATTACTACAGTAAAAGCAAAGCCTATTTATATTTGCACAAACGACTTCCTTTAATGCCTCTCAGTGCCTCTGTCTCACAACAATTGGTGTTCTGGAAATATAATGTGGAAAGAAACTGAATCTAAATTCCATTTCTGCACTGATATGGTACCTGTTGAAGACAGTGACAGTTTCTATTGATTTTAGGAAAAAGAAATAGTATCAAACTTTGTTATAAAATGCACTTTGAAAATTTTGTAATGCATCCTTCATAGAAAAGATTCCTTTCTCTTCTTCCTGGGCCCAGAAAAAAAGTACAGCAGAAATAGCTTGTGTGCTTTGCTTTTCTCCTACACTTTACCCAATAAGGTAAACAGTCTTTGGAACAATAAATAGCTCAGGATTAGCAGAGAATTATTGCAATCTGGCTCAGAAAACCTTATTTTGAAATAATCAAACAAAAGAACTTGAAGAYAGAAAACAATCTAATAGAATCAAATAGAAGTCTAGAATATGTGGAAGGAAGGTAGACCAGAGAGAAAGAAATGAAAAAAAAAAAAATTACTGTGCAAGCTATAGACCTTTCAAATGCTCATTAAGAAAATTTGTGTTCCTTAATAAAAGTAATTTTGTCTGGCCTACTACCAGCTGAAAAGTGTGATAAGCTTCGTCCTAACAATGTGAACTTGTAGACATTGTATGTTCATTTTAGACACACTGAATTTGAAATATTGTCTTTCTATACGAATACTGAAAGTACATTTAAAATTTGCTTTTGTGCAAATGTAAATGTGTAAAATTTGCTTTTTGACATGGCACCTGAGACATCTACACTGAAAACAAAAGCCAGGGTAACTATATAACAATTGTAATACAGTTCATACCTATATGAATACCAGCCTGGAAAAAACAGAATGCTGCTCAAGAAAGAGATGTGCGGGTACTACTTTTAGGCAGGAAGAGTTAAATGCACAAACACAGAATCAGAAGCAACCAGATTCCTAACAGGCCTGCAGAAAAGACTCTAGAAATATAGCGGATCAAAACTGAACCCAATGGCTTACCGGAATGCAGGATCAGGACTATAAGCTGTAAATCGTGTGATGCAATCTCTACTCTCCTCATCACTGGTAAACCCTGAGGTGGGGTACTTTAAGAAAGATGTGCACATTAGAAGATCCAGGGTAGAGAAGTAAGAATGATCAATAGTCTGAAAATTTGACTTTTGAAGAAAAATTTAAAGAATCCAGAACATTTATCTCAAAGACAAGAAGATTAAATGGGCCCTGGCAAAAGCCTTCCGGAGTGTACTAGGCTGCTCCAGAAGGCAGAGATCAATCTGTTCCCCACGGCAATGGCAGATAGGACAAGAGAGAAGGAGGAGGAGTCATCATAGCAATGAGAAAGATTCAGGCTACATAGTACGATCACGTGCTGCAGCAGTTGAGAAATCAGTAAGATTTTTCAAAATCAGCTAGACTAGCTTCTGCCAGGAAAAAAAGTAATAATCCTATCTGGAGACAATGAGATGAACCCACTGACTTTTTAGATATTTGTAACTGAGCAAAGCAGTATATGCTTTTTGTTTTATCTTTACAATTTTACTCACAGTCTCCATTTGTCAAAATGGCCACGGTAACTTTTTGTGAACTACAGAAACCATCTTAGTCCGTGAAGTATATATCAGGCTTAGCAGCTGAAACATATTTAGTGCTTACCTTTGAATCACTGTTTACATAGCATGTCACTGAATATATGAGAAAGTCAACTCTATCCCTGTGTTCCAACAGCTTAATCGGAAGAGGTCTGATAAACTCCGCAACCCTGACAGATCTAACCTAAGGATATATGTCAGTCCTTCATACATGATGGTGTAGAAGCAATGTACATACTCATACACTCAACTATACTCTTATGCATGCATATAGAAATATTTTGGTCAAACAATTAAATCAGAGACATATTTGCAGAAGTGCTCACTCCTGGAACATGCTTCATCAGTAGTTCTGAATGAAAAACAAAATGTCCTATATTCAGGTTTAAAATTTTTTTTTTTTTAATTTTATCATGTGTCCCTGAACATATATATTCTGAAAGCATGCTGAATTTTTATAAATAATACTTGTTGGCAGCTGATAAGCATCATTGCATTTTTAATACATTTTTATGAAATTTTCTTCTTACAAGGCAATTTGCTGGTCTTTTGAGCAGTCTCTTTTCATAGGCTTAGCTTCCTAGAAATCGTTTCCAGCTGTTCTGTGCTATTTGTAGCACCACAGTTTAAGATTACTCCTTGGGGAAGGAGCTGTGATGGTGACAGTCCAGGACAGCTTGCACTGCAACAGGAAATGCTCAGTACAATGTAAGAAGACTGAAAGAACATGAAAAAACTTGATGGAAACTATAAAACCATTCAAGGCAAAAGAAACAGCAACCTTTGATGACAGAAGAAAATTTTGAAGTTAAAAACTAGAGGTGTAGCATAAAACAAGGAGACAGAAGACTAGTTGCTCTTTAATCACAGATCAGCATATCTGCATTAGTCCAGAATGGACAGGATTTTATTGCATAGCTGCAATGTCATGAGGTTAGAATGGAGAAATCATATTCACAATTGTATTGCAATGTCAACACTCAACTTTTTTAATTCTCCTGATCAATCTAAACACAATTTCACAGATGACATTCAAGACAGAACACTGTAAGAAAGAAACCATGGTTAAAGGGTGCTATAGCTGAGCACTGCATCTACAGAATATATGCGTTGACAGGTATATAGTTGTGTATACTGCATCAATACATAAGTCTAAAAAATTTTAAAGCATTATCTCAGTAAAGGTCATTGCAAACAAACACACACACTGTTGACATAGCCTCATTGACTCTTGTGAGTCAAAAATAATATGAGAAGATGCAAATATCAAGATACAGTAAAGGTCAACTTTTCCAGAAGTATGAACTAAATCAAAAAAGGTACACTAGCATACACAACTACTATTTGTTCTTGGTTTTTCCACATGTCAAATGTAAGGGCAACTGCAAGGACAGAGGATATTTTTCCATGCTTAATTGCATGTTTGTAAAGATGACTGCGCACTTTTGAGGGCACAATTTCGTGAAAACTATCCTAAAAGAAATAAAAATTGCAAGGGCCCTGGAAAGCAGATCTCTTATTCTCAGAAACAAAGCGTTATGCTGAGAAGGAGAAACAGCTCAGATGTGGACCAGACTTTCTGAGTCATAGCCAACGCTGACTACATCAATTAGTTCCACTCCAAAATGCACATTATTGCAAAATAATTGTCAAATTTATTTTTAATTCATATACACTCTAGCAGGATTTTTTTTTCAATATCACCATGAAGCAAAGACATACTAAGTCTTTTAAATACAATTATGTCCATTTTCATTGTAAAAACACAATATGCTCCTGCCATGTGGCAATTAAATCTCCATTCTACCTACTCAGAAACCAGCAGCAAGCCAGTCATTCGCATTTCTCTTCTTGACATCACTGTAAAAGCACTAGACATCTTAAGCTAACATTGCTGCATGTCAGAACAGATAAAAAGGTAACAGGCAGAGGAATGAAGCAGGAGCAAAGAGGAGAATATTGCTAAATCAGGGTAAATATGCCAAACTCCACTGATTGTTGCAGCTGATGCCACGTGGAAGAAAAGTCTGTAGATCAGCAGCTGTAACCACAGCTGGAAGGAGTGCCATAAAGGGTTGAGGGCATTCAAACAAGAGAAAGGTGCACTAAGACATCCTGCTACAGTAAGTTGGGCACTCTTGTCAGATGCTACAATTTGTTGCTCTGTTGCCTACCATTATCAGGCCAGGAATTAAAGAAAAAACGCTAGTTATGGAAAGCACTGTCACTGCTTCATATAGGTGCAATGTTAATGGAAAATTAGTAAGAGACGCTGCCAGTGACAAGAGTGCATAGGATGAGTAATTACAGATAAAAGGTCATTCCTATGGATGGAATCCAAGTACTTGACAATGAACTGGAGCACAGAAAAACAATTAACTATTCAATCAGTATCAACTGTCACAAAAGATGATACAAAAGATATGCAGTATCTAAAAATAGAAAAAGCAAAATACCAACCTGCAGTGGGAAGAAGCAGGTAAGGAGCTCTGAGGGAGAGCAGCGCAGGCAGAAAGGCAGCTGCCAGGAATCAGTGGGGTGAGGTGGGCTCAGAGGGCAGCTCTGAGCAGCAGCGCCACAAAACCAGAGCCAGAACAGCCAGGCGTCCCTACCCGATGCATCCTGGAGATGTGTTCAGAAAAGCCTATGCTCTGGAAGCCAAATGAGCAGAGAAGCTTATAGCCTTTTTCATTGTCATTGCCTTCATTGGATTAGTATACTTACTGCTCCAAAAAACTAAAAGCTGATCCATGGCTCAACGAAGTCAACAGAAATGCTCCTGTTTTTGTCTATGGACTTTGGACCGGACTCCGAATACAGAGACAATTCAGTAAAATCAAAGTCCTTCCAATTTGATGCAGCCCTGTTCCCCAGTAAACAGAGTATTGCCTGTGGCCTAATAGAGGAGCTGCCCACAGGCTTTGTACTAACTGTGCAAGGCCTCAGGACCTGGCAGGTTTCGCCTGGACTTGGCTAGGCTTGCTTGGAGCTTTGTCTTAGCTTGTTTACTTGTTTCAGCAATTGCCTAATGATTAGATGGATATTACCTAATTTTAGTTTTGCTTAGCTTTGCATACGTGCATGGTTTATGCCTGTTGTTACTAATTATTATATACATATGAATAACAATTAGCAATGATGTGTAGAATGCACTATTTATGACCCTAGCATAATGATGCAGTGTAAAGGAGTACAGACAGGGAGTGATAGCAAAGGTCTTGAAGGTCTGGGCACAGGATGATACCAAAGGCCCCAGGGCTTACAGCAACTCAACAGTGGTTAGTTATGGATAGTAATGCAAACTTAGGAGCGGGACAAGACCCACTTTAGGGATAACCAAAAGGACAAGGAACAAGTATGTAACATACGTACAGCACACCATATATAATAAAATTGGATGTAACATGGAGTTGCAACCAATGGAAAAAAAGAAAGGTGTAAGACATTAGAAGGCATATGAAAATGGGCCCAAATGGACCGAAGCCACCAGGAAGAAAAAAACATCAACACCATACACCCTCTGGTAAAGAGGAGAAAGAAAGCCCTATCACACTCCTCCCAGCAAACACCTGAAGATACCAACAACTCATCATGACTCCTCCCAGCCTCAAACTGGATCTTAGCACCCTGCAGAGCATGGAAGCGTGACCATAATATTAGAAAATAAGGGGTAGATGCTAGGAGTGTTTGGGTTTTTTTGTATAACAACTTTTAACTGTAGCACTATTAATGAGTTTTGTATTAATTAGATAATTTGGACTATAAGTGTTAGTATTATTGTAAGGGGACTAACAATAACTTTGTTGTGTTTTGCTTACAGTGACAAAACTTTTAATTAGACTAACAATAAATAATTAGCTCATATAAGGGGTGTTCCCTTTTTTGCTCACAACATGAGCATAGCATCATCATTGATACTTTCAAAACCAGAGCCAACTATCATGTACAGAGAAGGTATCCCTAATCCAAATGTTTTGGGGACCAAAACTATCTACTTCACTGATATGTGTGAAGTAGTTTCCAGGCAACCACAGTTTATCCAGGCTGGTATTTTGAGCTGTATAGAAAAGGTCCATAAACATTGGTTTCCAGGCTTTGCATCTGGTTCTTTAATTTATCAAACCATATAGGAAAGCTAGCTTTGAAAATGAAATGACAAGGAAAGAAATATTGATTGTAACAGATTTAAATACAGTTGATAATTCAGTATCGTTTGAGCAGTCAATACCTATAAGCTCTCCTCAGCTAAAACTGATTACTACCACAGACCCTAGATATTTTGGAGAAAAATGTTAGACTCGGTGACAAATTAGAGAACAGATGTGCACTTTTTACACCAAGGATATACTGATATAAGATCTGAAAACAGGATAAACTTAACAATGTGGCTTTTGGCATTAAGCCTTTCCTTGATTTAATCTATGATGTCATACACCAGCTTTTATAGTTTAATATGCTGTCTGTCTTACTGGGATTTTCTGTATTCTTAGCACTAAACTATTATATACCAGCCTTTTAAATTCATCTGTTCTTTCAAACGTTTTGTAAATAATGCCTCAGTAATATTGAATAATTTTATAATGGACCTTTCATTTTAACTATTGCCAAAATTCACCTGAAACCAAGCATTTCCGAAATAAAAATATTTCTCTTCTACTCCCTCTCTACACATACAAATGTTTAGAAATTGTGAGAACCTAGGGTTTTTTTTTTTTTGGTACATATAATTTTAGTGCTTGTAAACAGCAATAGATTTATACAACTCCACCATCATACACTATGGTAGCATAAAATGGTTTGATCTGCTTATCACCAGCAGCAGAGGAGAAAAAAGTTACAGAATAACAGTTCAAAGTGTAAAAATAGGAGCCTCGTAGATGCTCTGGAGTTAACATGCCATTCAGACTAATGGAATCTGTCCACACTTTTCTCAGGCATGAACTCCTGCTCCATGGCAATTTATAAATTTTTTAACCTGGCAAGTTCTGCTGCACACGGTGAGATAGGACTTCACCCACAGAGCTGCTGTGGAGTGACTCAAATTAAAAATGTTTTCACCATTCAAAAGAAACTTCCTAGTACAAATTCAGAAGCACATACTGTGTCTCAAGGCCAAGACAGACGTTGGGGACAAAAGTTTATTACAGTTCTTAGGCAGATGCACTGCACACGTGGGACCAAAACACTCACGCACTATGTTTATTTCACTAGTGCAATATGCATTCTTTTTTAGCTTATGGAATTATATGATTTAGTCAAAGATCTCTAGGCTTAAAGTCTCTAGCACAGGTTACAGCATTGCTAATTCTCATGCAAGCCTTTACACATACTGTCCCTGCCAATCTGTCTCAAAGTTGTTAAGAAATAATCATTGCTACGCTTGATTCTTTGTACCATTTGTTGAAAATGTTGCACAAAAGAAAGTAAAGGAGGTTAGCTGTTAAAATCTTAGTAGGCTGCAGTAACGGAGAACTAGCTTCAGTGTTTCTAAGCCAAGTAAACACTGATATGGAACTTTTGACATTCAACATTTTAGTTCTGTGATTCAATAGCAAATTCTAAGTGAGTTCATGAAGTGCTGTAGGGCTATGCAGGCCTTTCTTCATCACTAAGCAATCTACCAGACAAATGTCACTCAGCCCTGAGTCTGTTATAATTATTGGTTCAACTGTGTAAATTACAGTAAAAACTGACAACTGTGCATGTCCACTTAAATAAAAGCAGGACAAAAATTAAGAGAAATTATATTGGAGCAACTTTAGAGCCAATCCACTTTCTTGAATTTGAGGTGTTGCTCCTCTGGATGGTAAGACAAAATTTCCACTATAATTTGCATAACATTCTTGGTAGACATCATTTGTTTTTTTGTTCTGTTGATGCCCTTTCCAATTAAGGTATTTAATTTCTCCTGTGGATTTCTTCAAAATTTCTTATAAATTATGGAAATGAGTCAGAAAATACGATAACCAGTATCTAAAGGAGTGACAATACAACAGGAGTCTTTTGTATCTGCAGCAATTGAACACATTTTTCATTCAATGCAACAGCATTAAAATAGAAAGGAGGCTGCACACTATGGCCTACTGAACACAAAGACAACAGTTTAAATTAAATGAAAATCATGAATGCATTCCTTTCACACTGTTCGAGTCACAGGTTTCAAATGTTTCAAGATACCACTAGTCAGAGAAATTGCTAATAGTTTCCTATTTCAGATCCTCAAAAGGATCTGCAGCAGAATTTTGCTGAATAAAAGAAGTCAAGACAATCAGAAGTTAAACCACAGTGAATATAGATGACAAGAGAGAGTTTTCCAAGAAAAACTAGATTTAACTACATAAATGAGTTCTTGTCAAACAAGATAACAGTTCAGTGTATACATGGAGAAATTTTAGCTCTAGAAAAAGGACAACAGTGAAAATTCAGGCCTAGGATGTTTGCTTGGCATGAGTTTTGATTTATAGAACTTATCCAGCTATCCAGAAAGGTCATAGTGATCCTGTTTGTTGCTTAAAAGGGTAAAAACATGATTTTTTAAAAGTTGATAAGTTTGGGTTGTTTGCTAACATTGCTTTGCTTAATAATACCAAAGTTGATTTTAGTTAGTAATGAAATCCCAAAATTATCAAGCATAAAGCTGAGTGTCCATCTAACTGCTATGTTTTTGCTTTCAGCTATTTGCGACTAAAACTTACTACAGTTTGACAAGATGATCTCTGCTTTATAAGGAGTGAAGTGATGTAGGGTAAGGTGAATCTTTTTGTAAAATAGACCTTGAAAGTAGGTCTGATGAACCACACCTGTTGATCACTTCCACTGATTATTCATCATCTCCATTGATTATTTTAAGGGGAGCTGAAGGTAATTAGTTTATGGATGTCTGGTGTGCAGACATCCATATCGCCAGAGGAACCAGAATGGGATCAGGCATGACTGATTCACTCTGAGCATTCTCTATTGGAAAAAAAAAAATCTAGTTTATATTCTAAATAAACCTTGCTTTATTTTACTTTAAAAGTCTTTGTTCTCTTTTGGGGACTCTCACTATAGTTCAAAGCTCTAGGCATGTCTGCCTAAAAGTTAAAGCCAACACAGGATCCAGGTACAATCCTCAAAGGGACTTTACGTTCATCATTTGTTTTCCTTTTTCAGATGCTTTATCAATGCTTTAGTAACAAAACATAATCCCACAGGGACAGAACAAAGACACTGTGGAAGTCTTAACTTTCAGTTTTCCATATCTATTTGTTTAAAGTCTCAGTATTAACCTTGCGTTAACATAGCTATTCCATAGAATTAGACTAAATAAATTGATGAGCAGGTACAAGACAACTGAGTAGCACGTGTTCTGCATTTTAAAAGACTGTTAAGTATGCTAATTTTATTATTTAAATTAAAATGTCAGTTCCCTCAAATTATATCAATGATTTCAAGTTAATAATGGAAAAAATATATCAAGGCTGGGGACTGATAAAGAATTCTGTAATCTCTCTAATTCACTCTACCAAATACAATTAAAAGTTATTAGATTTCTAACACTTCAGCTTCTGTATTAAACATTATTCTAGTAGAAAATTAAACACTGAACTACAATCTACTTTCATCTTTATGAGAAAAACATATTGCAGAAATTTAACCAAACCATCAGAGTACAAAATGTGCTGTATTTTAAGAAATGTGTTTCTGTATGCTGGAGGACTAAAATCCACAGAGAATCACAGTAGCGTTACTTCAGTAATGGTATATAACTGATAGCTGACATCAAGATAGCGGAATTCAGGAGTCACCAATAACATCTCAGTACAAGCTTGCAGGTTCCATTAGATGTTAATGGAAATTATACATATGACTTAAGAACATTTCTTCATTAATCTGTTAGGTTTGCCATGAATACATAACAGGGAGAAATTATACAAAATACAGACAACCCTCATTTACTTTCAAGGTTGCATGTGAAGATCAGCTATCGAATAATAGAAACCTGCATTGCCAGCCTCGCCAGTTTTTTCATTTATTTTATTGATGTAAAATGGCACAAAAATAGTAATGATCAGTTATTAAGTTTCTTCCAGTATTGACTCCACCTACTTTACCATTTAGAGGGCATACCTTACGAGGGGTATATGCAGCCAGTGCTATGTAGTTTTTACTGACTGTGTGTGGGTTTTAAAAACACTTTTAGATGTTTAATTCATAAAATCTTACACGGTTCAGAGCCTACTTATCAGAGACAGGAAAGTAAGGGTGAAAACTGACTTTTTTCTGAACTCTCTCCTTATATTCTTAGCCATGGCAACTTCAAATGCCTTCCCACGTCTTTAATTCCTCCATCATCCTACACCTTGGTAATATAGCACTTTTGCTGTTACAATATTTCAGTATACCTTTTAACTTCTTAACAGCCAATAATCTTGATTGACTGAAGTTTCCCATTTCCCCAGCAAATACTCTGGAACATAGTATGTTCAGCTGTGACACTGGCAGAAAAGGAGAAGAAAGCCTGGCTGAGATATCTCCTTTTCTAACCTCATGCTGCTCCAGGGCACCAGGACTCCTACTACACACCAACAAGGTCTTGCTGAGTGTATCTACACTGTCAGGTAACTTCATAGCCCAAGTCCACAGCAATGTCTTAGTCCCCCTTGCATAAGTGTTGGTTTGTTCCTAGACTCCTTTTTTTGGAGGGACCCTTCTTGTTTCCTCTGAAATAAAAATAAACCAGGTGTAGTTTTGGAGACAATTTCAGGGATTGTGCCCAAAAAACAGCATAGGTAGACTGCATCCAGTTTGAGTCTCTCTGTCCTGTACAGTCCAACATTATACCAAATGGCTTTGCATCCAGGGTCAAGGATCAATCCCAGAAACAAATACATTTAGCAGCTTAGCTGTACCTACTAAAACACATTGCTCCAGACACAGTAGCCCATATCCTCCCACTTGTGCTGGCACTATCCAACACTGATATCTCCTCGGATCCCAGCAGAGAGAGATGCTAACCAGATCAGGCCACTTAAACACAGTAACCTATATCCCTGCTAGGCAAAATAACAGCCTGCTGCTACTGGTAGCTTACCAAGCCAGTCAACATACCTGAAGTGTCAGCAATAGACACGGTAGGTTTTGTTTTTAACTTGCTCACTGCTGAACAACTGTAACTATTTCAGGCATAACAAACCTGGATTTAAATGTAATATGAGAAAAATAAGTGTATGCATAGCCATTTAACTTATGCACTATTCATCTGTGCATATTACATTTCAATCAGTGATTTATTGATTATGAGTTACTTTTCTTCAAAACTTGCTTCTTTCAGTCACTGGGATGGATGTACACAGTAGAGGAACTGAGATTGCATGAGAAAACATAAATCTGAAATTCCCTTACTTTAAAGGGCTTAACGGCCTAAAAAATTGTTAACTTTTTATAGGTCAATGCACAGATCAGTTTTATGACTGCCCTTCAGTTATTTGGTTCTGTTTTTAGAACATGCAGAGCATTTCCTTATATAGACATACACATATCTATACAAAAACCTATGCATATAAAGTATGCATCTATCTACTTGTCCTATTTCAACATCCACAATGCTTTCAGTTGTTTCATTTCACATATACACAGTGTTTCCTTGATTTTGTTTTGGGAAATGATTTATTCTGGCAATACAGTAATGGAGACTGGAAGTTATAGAGTTATTTATACTTAACAAATGCCTGACTACTTTAGTATTCTTATGTAGAGTGATTATTTTCTGATGTCCACAATGAATCTTGGTCACTCATTCAAACCTATAGTAACCATGCCAAGATCAGGTTTGCTTATTCTGTAATGTGTATCCACCTAGTTAGTAATGGGAAGTCAGAAAAATAAAGTCATGAGAACTACCTGTTTTTCCTCCTGGGGTGACTGGGACATGACTATATTTTGAAAACTTGTTCTGAGAAACTGCTGTTCTGATTAACATGGTGGAATTGTAATACAACAGACATGTATAATAGGACTTTCTGAATGGAACTAGATGCAGAAAAATATTACTGTTTTTTCTATTTAAATAGAGCAAAACTATGAAACTTACCTAGATCCAAGTGGATGCCTGGAACAAATGAGTTCAGAAAAAACATAAGAATAACACATCCTAACACAGTCAGGCATTTGATGAGAAGAATTTTGTCTGTTATTCTGTGCTGTAGACAAGAAAAAAAAATTCAAAAACTGTATTAAAGAAGGAGCTATCTATTATGCATAGAGTTCACAAAAGCATGCATGAAGCACAATCTGCTGTTCCTATATTGTATATCCTCTTCAACATGAAAGGCAGAAATATTTAAATTGAAGCATTTCATACATACCTATAAAATCATGAATATGTAGGGAGGCCCAGTGTGAATGTAAAAAACACAAATAGCTAACCTCTGCTGAATACATTCAGTTGTGTTCGGCTACCCCCATTAATACAGTAGGAAAAGCATGGTTGAAATGCAGTTCCTACTACAGAGGGAACTCCAGGTCCTCTGTGGTTTCATGAGCCTGGAAAAAAATCACCCTTTGTTGCAGTTATGCTCTGAAAACCTATAACCTTCCCTAGAGGTCAAATCTTTCATCTTTCCTCTCCCTCTTTCATGGACATGTCAAGACCCTGCATCCCTGTTCCCAGCTGCATATGTCTCCCACTCAGACCCAGGCTCCTTCTACTTCTCTGCTCCAGTCTCACTTTCTCCATCAACCCAGGGAATCACCTTCTCCCAGCATGAGTTCCACTCTTGTTTCCAATCTCTTCCACACAATTTAAAACTTTATGAAAATACAATTTAATCTCTAGTCTTTAGTAAAGCTGTCTTTTTTGCAATGCAGGGGAAAAAGTCTAAAGCTTAATAAGAAATCCTRCTCTTGTTCTGTTTTGGTATAACACATTGGACAGCTAAGTCCTGGTCAAGGACTTGAGCTCCCAAACACCACCCCAAAAATAACAGGCCTGGATTCATTAGTGAAGCTGGTGAGGTGGAGAGGAGACAATGTTTAGACAGTTAGGTGAAATTAATCCCACTAGGGAGCGTGCATCTCATCAGACTCAGCTTCAGCATAAAGACAGACAGTGCTAATGTGTATGCAGCAAAGAGAATGGGATTTACCCAAATGCTTTATCCATACTTGAATAATAAAACAGGCATGTTACAGGCAGTGCAATAAATTAGAGTTGGTATTAAGTACATCAGTAGTAGTGTATTGTATAGTTATGTATCATGGTTATAAACAACCTACTGACCTTTTCCAAGTCCTTCCAGGCATGGATTAAAAATTTAAGAAAATATTGTTGAATCATTTATTGGGCCTTTAAACAATACTTTTCTAAGGAACGTAAGTATAAAATCTGATTAAAATTGTCACAATGTTGTTCAGCAGCCCTGTCCCACTGAGAAGCAAGCTGCTTGCCTACCAGCATTTCTTCTGCTCATGGGAGTTATTAAATTTGTATTGGATTCAAAGCACTCTCTGCACTCTCTATAAAGGTAGAGGTCCACTTACATTGATGCTGAGAACTGCCATCTACTTACTTTTTTCTGGAGTTCCTGAATATTTGTTTCCCAGTTTTTATCTTCTTGTGAAATTTGCCTGAAAGAAAATGAGACCTGCTTTTTTCCAGGGTGAAATTAGAGCTCTGCCAAGAGGATTGCAATAAATCTCTCTCATCAGAACTAGACCGCCCTTTTCCCTGTATGCAGCAACTCATACCACAAAGGGACCCTGGCCTTCTTGAGGCCAGTACAAAAACTCCCATGAGAATTCACTTAAGACTCCACTTTTGTAACACACTCCATTAATGCACAGGCCCTTCTGTTCATGGAAAGTCCCACAGATTTGGAAGGAACTAGCCTCCAGAGACAAGTGAGCCCTGCTATAGGATCTGGCCATAAGCAATACATAGATCACTTAATAGTTTCAGAAGCTGATGTGTGCCTTTTTGAGATAAAACAAGGGTCATGTGATAATACCAAAAAGTC
This sequence comes from Apteryx rowi, assembly GCF_003343035.1. NCBI lineage: Eukaryota > Metazoa > Chordata > Aves > Apterygiformes > Apterygidae > Apteryx > Apteryx rowi. The sequence continues at coordinate 244,946 of NW_020450485.1, read as the reverse complement.
AGAATACATATATTTTACATTATATTATTACATTATATATTATCATTTTATAATGAAGTTTTTAAGATCTGAATAACTTCATTGTATTATCAGCATAGTCAGCCCTCCGGCAAAAAGCCTTGGGGTTTGCAGCTCAGCAGCTCTGTTGCTAACACTAATGGATTTTTATGCTGCTACACTGTACTGGAGGAATCTTGACTCTCAAAATCAAATATATGATTTTTATTTACTCTTCAGAAGTCACCTCTTTAAAAGGTCATAGTGTCTAATAACAAGTTATTATTTTGTGGAAAAGGAGGTTATTTTAACAGATTTTTTTTGTCTTTTAATAGTAATACTGTCAGACCATCAAGCACATCATCAGCAAAAAATCTATGTAAATAAAAATCACCTTACTACTGGAATAGTTTCAGAAATCAAATTTACATGTCCTTGCTCACACTGCCTATTTAATTAACATGTTTATTAATGAAAATTAATTAGTTCAGTTTCATGTTAGCTTAGAGTCAATTTCACTGTCAGAATATTTAGCACTGCTATTCTCAGACATCAAATTCCATAGAGCAACAGCTGTTTTTTCTGGAATATAAACAAAATAGGTTTAGCATTTTTGTTAGTCATCATTTATAAAAATCTGCCTTTCTATACATAAAAAAGCTAATTATGGCTATACTCAGGTTAACACTGAAGATTTGATTATGAAATAATTTTAAAATGCAGTAATTAACTGATGGCATATTTTCCAAATTCATCACTTCACTGAAAAACACTTGAATTTTTCAGTAAAAAGATATATATAGCATTTCACTACACTGAAGCCACTATTGCAAAGAAAAGTCTAACTTTTTTTTTTTTTTTTTTAATCAAAACTACTTGAAATTTCTAGCCTTTAAAATCTGGGTCATATTGACATCCGTTTTGTCCTAAAATACTTTGTGTTTTAGTAAGGTTGAGTTTGGTTCTTCTTGCCTGCACCAACAACCACGTGATCAAGAGGTGACTAAGAACATAGGTCATGCCCCAGTGAAGAAACCACTGATCTACACTTCCTGTTCTGCTTAAAATAACAAAAGGTGAGCGCTCGGCATATTGAACAGAATAGAAATATCACCACTGATTTTAGCAAAGCCATGCTGTCATCCCTATTTGTAGGTTAAGATGACTAGGAGCCCCCTGCTGAAATGGGGCTGGTCCTACAAACTGCCCATCCCTGTAGATTGTCCCTGTCTTGTCCCACAGCACTGACGTCTGCCCTGCTAGGACTGGGACAGGGGATGTGAGCTGGCACTCTCTCACCTTTGGAAGGTCCTGAGCTTCTTCCCCAGGAGTATCTCCAGAGTCAGGACCTTCTGCATCAAGAGGCATTTCACTGCTGTCTCTTCTCTGCTGGCAGGGTTAATACGCTGTGCTGTTAATCTCCAAACATAGATCTCATGTTTCAGTTCTAAGAAGAAGCAAAATTACTTAGCTTAAGCAGGTATTCATGCACATGAAATCAGAGACCGAAGAATATGTATAACATGCCCTGGACTCAAAGCTGTTAAAATGCTTAAAACTTAGATTAGATTTCTCATGAAACAAGCCACTTAGGAGGCTGTTCTTACCATTCATTTAGCAGAGTTGAAGGGAATGGAAAACAAATAGAAATATTTTATAATTTTAAATAAATTAATCTCAGATTCTGTTTCCAAAGAACAAGAACTGTCTTCAAATGCTTGCAAATGGCTTCCACAAGCTTTAGTTCTAAAATCCTAGCACATTTGCTTTTCATCAGAAAATAAACTACCAATATACATTATTCTGCTGCTAACATGATACTAGGTACTTTGTAATTATGAATTAGATCAAGAGCTCCTTTACTATATTCAGAACAGACAACATCCAAATAAATGAAATTCCACATATTTGTAACTTACAATATAAACCATGATTCCTGTTGAGTGCCTTTCCATTCACTTGTTGTCATAATGTGAGGAGAAACAGAAATTTAGCACTGTGTTATGAAATATTGTTTAATAGCATTTTAAAGGCTTCCTAAGAGGACTTGTTTCTTAGGCACTGAAAATACGCACAAATACAGCTACCATATTCTGCATGCTGGCCCAAATGGCATTTGCTCCTGTGCAAGTTTAACCACACTGATTATCACCTGAAATCCAAGGATTTTCAAAATTTTGCTTTATTTTTTCCAGTATTGTCAAGGCCTCAGAGAATGACTGAAAACTCTGTGTTCCCATTCAGGGAGGGCCTTAAATTGGGCATACCAAAAAAAGCTTTGGATTTTCCAGGAAATTCCTAAAGAAATAAAAGCAGACTATTCATGCAGAAATTTTCTGCACAAATGCATCCTGATAAACCAAGAGGACATTTCCTTACTTTTCCTTTCCCCCCAAATTACCTATCATTGAAGGCAAAGTGTCAAGAATTCCAATCTACATTTTAATGATCCCTGTTCAAATGGCAAGTTACAAATGGATGTGGAATTCTTTGTGCCACGTAAGCAAATTATATGCATTATTTATAAAATATACATCATATAAATATTATTAAATTAAGAACTATTTTAGCATACTTTGATGTAGGCAGCAATATTAACATTTACTGCTGCAAGTCCTTAGCAGTTCACAGTATCAGTATCAAAAAGAGTACTAAATGTGCATTTAATCCTCCCTCCCTTTTTGAGTAAGTATTTCCAGTGATAATACAGAGTAAATCATGTAAAGATTGACCCAACATGGAATTAGGCCTGACAGAATTCAAACTTGCATGAAAAAAGTGGAGGTGTCCAGAGAAGTCATAACCTGCCTGCACAGTTGATACAAAAAAGGAATCTGAATGATTCACTCACATTTTGAACAGCTCAGTTCTATAAATGAGCACACAGCTTGCAAGATATCAAAATGGTAATCTTTGCCTGGAGTTTGCAATATAAGGCCAGAAATGTAAGTTCACCCTATCTAAAGCCCAGTGACTATCCCAGGTTGTTAAACAGCGTTCACTTAGAGCATTTCTTCCAAAAAGGGATTCATACCTGAACCACAGATATAAAGAAGTGCAGAATCTACCACTTTCCTTTTTGATTTATTTGATGATTCTTGCTTTGGCTTTGTGCAAATGCCCTGTCCTGGTCATCATTTACCTTTCCATCAACATTTGTCGCATCCACAAATACATATCAGGAGTGATTTGTCATTCTCTTCCAGATCATAAATGAGAAAGTGACACAGCTCTGGGCCACAGCTATGTTTTGCCTCCCCATGGAAAAATATTTTTCAATCGTTTCCTCACAAACCGTTTTGGGGGTGGGAGGAGGAGGATTTGGGTAGACAGGAGCTGTGCAAAAAACAAGTTTCAAAACACAGAAATGGTAGATTTTTTTTCTTTAATAGGATGAAAAGATTAAAACTTAAGTCTCTGAATTTGTAAACACTGTAAATAACTATTTATGAAAGAAGCTAGTGACCACATATTTGGGTTCTGCTTCAGCTCCACAGATAGTTTCCGGTCATTGGGTAACAAGATATTTCCTTTGTCAGCTTCCACCTCATCATGTCCACACTGAAAGAGGTCTGAAATCATGAGCTGGGAAGTTACTCCTTACTATATAGACCAGCAAGACTAGATGCAGAAAAACTGGAATGTGGCTTTCTTGCATATTGTCTCCTGTTTCTCTTTGCTCCAAACCTCCAGACAAAAGCTTTTTCTTTGAAAAAGTTTCCTGAGTCCTTCATGGTGAAAGAAATATTTCTATGATCCTACATGCTGTCTTAGCCTGAATGAGACAGAATCTTTTGTATTTCATTTAAGTAGGTGAAGTTGGGGAATCCTGTCAGCAGGTGAACGGTCCTTTTTGTTCTTCTCTTTCATGCAACTTTCAAGTCAATTGGACTGTGGCTTTGAACTTGTCTCTCATCATCAGTCCAAAAGAAAGAGTATGTTACTGTCTTTTTCAGTGGCAAACACTTGTGAAGCATGATAATGCAGTTTGCTATTCTGCTCTCTTGAAAGCCTGTCTTTGCTGCAACACCTTTTCTGATCATGTCTGTTCATCCTACCATAGCATTTCCCTTCATCCTTTCCAGGAGAGATTCCACCAAGGTTTCTCCTGATGGAAGAAAGTTAAATCTTTTATCATCTAACTGAGATGCAGCTCCCCAGCAGGTATTCTCATAAAAAGAATCTTTATCTTCACTCCTTCAAAAAGGGACAGCTAGCACCTTTTTATCTATGCCACAAACAAAACTGAGGAATGGAAAGCAGTGACTTGCATTGTACATTCCTGTTCCATATCTGAAGTGCTGTGGGGCTAATCTACTGGTTCAGCAAGGTCTACCTGATATTTTTGGCCTTTTTCTGAAGGAGTATATCAAAAATATATGTGTATTTTCACATGGCTTTGATCTTGCCTTTATGTGCAGCAAGTACATTCTTGATTGTTCAGAGTCATTAGTTTTCTAAACACCCCGAGGATGCGAACATCCAACCTGCTGTGGAATTTACTTCAGAGAAAAATGTCCTTTGAAAATCAAAACAGTCAATATGTCTTTTATGCTACTAGTCATGTTGCAGCAATAATTTGTGACAAGGTTTTCTAACTCCACAGGAAGTTTCTCTTCTTTCTGTTTCATGCACACTTTTATTGTAATGGCATTTTATGGCATCAGGTGATACATATGTATTAGCAGTAGGTTTTCTTCCAAAGGAAGTATAATGCAAGACCCTTGAGGTCAGTGAGAACACTGAACCCAGCCAAAGACATTTAGACCTTTATCTGCACCTCCCATTTCAGGCTTGCAAATCCATTTAGGGTAGCAACCCCTAGAGTTTGGGAACTTCTGATATTTTATTACCTATTATGTTACACATTATGGATAAGGATTTAATGCATTGCAGGGTCTTATCGATCACTTTGACACTACAGCTAAGGCAGTGTAAGGGTGAGCTGCCACCAAAGGGGAAAGTCTCACCCACCATTTCCCTTTCTCCCTAACTTCCTGTCCCTCCTCATACAGGATCTAGTGTTCATGTTACTGCAGAATGTGCTGACTCAGCTCACTCATCCCCCAAAACCCAGTTTCTGCAGGTTTTCTGCAGGGTTAGCTTTACGGTGGATGAGCTTACTAACTAATTTATCCTATGACTGCTAAATCCAGTGCTAATGGTTGAAATGGTCTCTCTGTGTAGCATGGGGGGACTACACTTTTTGGTGGCATTTTATCATTAAAACAGCTAAACTAGCATTTAACTGCAATTGGAGTATCAGTAGTTGAAGTGATATAAGCAAGGTGAAGTGTAGTATGCAGCAATTTAGAATGAGAGGCGATAGGAGAGATGTAGCTCTGTCAGGGAATTCAGACCATTGGGATAATATTAACATTGAACATGCTGCATTCATAAAACCTACAAGGCACTGCAGCAATATACCTAGCATTATTTTTTTCATAAACATAATAATTGCTTTTCATTTTTTCTTTTTTTTCCCCCTTTACCTGAAAGTCAATTTCCAATAAGAAAAGAATAATTTTGGGGTCAGCTCTATAGTCAAATAAAGTATCAGCAAACATATAAGACTTATGCTGTTAATCAGCTTTGGTGCTGCCATTCATCTCATCTCATTTTACAACGGAAAGCACAGAAAATCCTGACATGAAGGCCTGGAACCATCAGGTTTAACAGAGTTTCAGCTAAAGAGTTCAGCTGTGACATTTCAGAAATTATTTTCTGCATTTTAGAAAACATTATGTTTCATTTAAAATGCATATTCTTTCTGCAGTCTGACAACTAATAGTCAGACTGATTTTCACTTAGTGTAATCATACATTCCCTCCCACGCAACTGCCAATAACAAAGAGCACATCCTCAAAAACTGTGTGTAATTAATTCCCAATCTCAGAATCTGAAGAGGCCAGTCTTGTTAACTGAAGATACTCGAAAGAGCATGACCAACCTTGATGAGATGATAAAATTATCATAAGATGGCAATTTTTAACCTGCAAGTGCTTGAAATACATTAACTACCTTTTCTGCAAGCAAGACAAGTTTGTACTGATGGGTTACAACTAACAAAATGCAAAGCATGTTCCCAAGGAACACTTTTTTTCTCTACATGTTGTCGTAGCTTAACTTTTTCCAGTAAAGCAATTATTTTTCTTAGCTAACTTTTCAGAACAAGGATACTTCTGCCAAAACATTATCTGAAAGGAAATTAAGTGCCATGAATTATAGCTTAATCCAGTAATAATATCCATAGTTTTTAATAAATACATTTTAAGTCCCTGATATTATGTAATTAATCCTCTCAACATTATTAGAAAGTAAGTAAGTGTCATCTTCATTTTGAAAGCACAGAAGCTAAGTCAGAAGGGTGAAGCCCAAGTGTAGAAAGAATTAGTGTCATATGATATTCCAGCTCAACAACTCATGCCTCTCTCCTGGAGGCTGCGTCCCTCAACAGGAAACAAGTGTGAGGAGCTGCTTCTGCCAAAACTTCTGAATGTCCTCATCTTTACTCCTTTGCATAGTCCAGTTTATTTGTCATGTGGATACAGCTGAGCAGAGGCATAATTGTTGCAGGGTCTTCAAAACTCTGCAATAAAACATGCCTTGCTTTATTCCGCCCTGTTCTTGCAAAGGAGTGCGAGAAATCTGCATAATGCTGCATAAAGCAATATAACAAATTTATTTAAGCTTTTAAGCTCAAAAAATGGGATTCAGCTCTCGAAAGACAACTGGGGCCCCATTTGGTCACTGAGTGCCATTCCAGGTGCCCTGCAAGAGACTTGCAGCTGTGGCACAGGACCAACGGGAGACCCTCGCCCCTACGGTGAAGCAGCTGAGGCCAGGCAGAAAACTCCAGGGCATCTCAGATCGTGGCACACACCTGAGTTGGACACCCTGTGTTAGTCACCTCCTAGAGGTTTTCTTCTGAGTGAGCTGAAGCAGCCTGTTGCAGCCATGGGAGTTAAACAGCAAGTGTCCCTCTCCTTAAAAATTTAACTGGAATTTTTCCTCACTATGTTTTGGGTTTTCCCTCGTAATTTTGACACCTGAAGGAGGGGTGAGGAATGAGGAATTTCAGCAAGCACTACAAGCCCACCACTGCATGTTAGAAAGGAGCAGTCTATTTAATACCTCTACAATGGCCAATAACATGGCACTCAGATGGAGTAAACTGCAGATACATAAATAGGGTTAGATGTTTCAAAAGATTTCAAAATGGTTGATAAAGATGCACATTGATGACTGCATTATTCTCCAGGTGGTTTCTACTTAAAGAAGAGATGGATTCTCAGGTGATATATGCTCAGTTCTCCTTTTTGGATAAATCAGAGCCTCAAGGTGATTTCAGCCCATGATCTTACTCTCTTTTGTCAGTGCCTATGGAGAATAATGACTCAGATGACTAAAAAAAGGTAGGTGTTTTAGTGTTTTCCCCATCTTTTAAAAGCAGCAATATGAATATATTTAGGCTTCATATGTGCTCGTTAACACTTGTCTAATGTTATTACAGTACTCTGTTCTATTACACTGAGAACAGCACAGGGTCAGGGAAAGTGAATAATCAAGTATCTTGAGCATTCACTTAGCTAAAATCCCAGTGTAATCTGTTTCAAAAAAAATTACATCAGATTTGAAATCTATCAAAACAATTCCATTTTACTCACTGTTAAGAAGCTGCAACTCAGACTGCCAGACTTGCCAATCAGAATCAAGTTAGCCAGTGTATTCAATTAAAGTGCAACAATCTCACTATTAAAAAAGTCTCTCTTGAACTCACTGTCATCTGCTCAAAAGCGAATAGATACATTCCAACAGTAAAACATTTTGCACCACACCAAATAACGACTGAGGTCAATTCAATATCAGAAAAGAAAAAAAAAAAGTGATGCAAGCAATGGTTTAAAGATAGTATTGCCAAAGTCCTATTAAGAAATAAAGAATCACGAATAGATACAGCCTCAATAGGACACCTGTTATAAAACCAAAAGATAAGTGCCTCATCTAATGCTTTTAACAAGGCAAAATGAAGAGCAAAATACTGAAGCACACTTCAGAAGCATCATATGTTTTAGCAGTCAGTTTAAATGTGAAAAGGGTAACCAATAAGTTCAGCTCATTTTGATTAAAAAATGGCTGGAACAAGTAAAAATTCTGCCAAGGTTACAGGGTTTTTTGAAAAATCATCACAGTGAAAGCTCCTTGTAGCAAGCAGATACAGAGCATGTTTTACATTAACCTAAATTGCTGCCTTAAGCTCTCTATAGCAGGAAGATCTTATGAGCTTCAGACCCATCAGAACAAAGTGAAATTTTTGCCAAAGCATCACCAAAACACCGTGATTGAAAAAGTCCAGGTACTGTTGACCAGTATATTTCTGTACAATCATTCCACAGCTTTGGTATGCATACAAAAATCCAGGAGTGCAAGTGCTGTAAAAGAAACAGAAGCTATCACTTTCTAAGTTTTTACCTCTCATCTGTGATTTTTCTCTACTGATTCCATCTCTGAAAAAGTATATAATAAAATTGTACTGCTCTATTGATTCAAAATGCCACTGTATTATACTTTCTGTCTGCATAGAGCAACTAAAGTAATTTTACTGCCTCCTTGTGACGACTACATTATCAATGCACTAAGCATAATAATATGCAACTGTCATATTTCCCTTATTCTGCAATGTCAGAATACTATTTTTATCATCTGAAAACAAGAAAGGACAGATCAACATTTTCCTCTTTCCAAGGGATAATTCATCAACTCTAACAATGTACAGAGAACATATACAAGAACTTCAAACATGGAATGAACAATCTTGAATCTATATAAAGCAAACTACTACACTTTTTTTTAAGCCATGAGTATTACAAAAAGAGATGTTGAAGGTACAGAGAATAAAAGGCAGAGATTTTTCTGACATTTTCAAACGTAAAATCATGACTCTGGTGGATCCTAAAACATTATGCAAAAAGGAATATATACACAGTCCATAGGAATTATAAACTATCTGGTTCCTTTGAAACTGAAAGTCTTAGAGTTGTTTAAAATAAAAGATACAATATGTAGCAGAAAGATATGAACTTAGATCCCAAGATAATTTGTAAGAAAGCTACATCCTTTAGTTTAGCATGCTATACACCACAATAGGACTGTTAAAATATTAACTCTACTTATTGTTAACACGTAAAACTGTATTACAGAGAAGGGGGGGGGGAAAAGGATTTCCTATCCCACATTGTTCAAGATTTAAAAATGCTTCCTGTGCCCTGGGATGAGGAAGGGAGAGAGCTCAGAAGATGAATGCAATCTGTAATGTCAAATAGGGCAAAGACTGGAGTATGCAAGCAGCAACTGGATCCCTTATGTTAAATCACTCCTTGTTGTTATTCTGAAGCTCAGAGGAGCACACTGACCTCCAGATGTATACACAGACAGACTGATCTCTCTGTTATGTGATGTGGTTTGGAGCAGAAATCCCATTCTAGGGATGGGAAACATTTCCTAATGTAAGTTTCATTATAACCAACAGAAAAAAATTTTACAAGAAGTTATGATGAATTTAGCATCTTGGCTAGGGAGAGTAGAGTGCAACGTATATTGAAAAACTGCCAAACAGATCTAGCTTGGAGCTGAATGCTTGAAAGTATCTTGAAACATTCCTTTCTTTAGATACTATTCTTTGCATAATCTGCCAGTTGGATTCCATTGCTGAACCAACTTTCAAGTGAGTACAGCCAACTATTTTAGAACTGTTATATTAAAATACTAATATTGCTTTACTGGCAGTTAATAAAGTACCTACAAAGGTATAGAAGCATTTAGAGAATGAGATTTACTAATATATTTAATCCAGCTAGGTACATGATTGACCTCTTACTGAGACTAGCAGAAAATGGTTCCTATGGTTACAAATACACTTCTAAAAAAAATATGGCTAGGAGTTGTTCTCGGGCCTGAGGCCAAGTGGCAGACATACCTGTCTTGATAGTACATGACACGTTACCCTGGGTCCACTCTGTGCCCCTGCAGTGTCCTTGTGGCCCTAGATATTATTATTAGTTTATATTAGCTTTTTTCAATTCAAAGTGTCTGAAAGAATGTGAGGGTTGTCTCACATGCCATCATAGTAGTTTTTCCCAAGCATTAAATCATCATTACATCACACTGCTACATGCCCTCATACCATCTGCTGCAGTGTTTGAGGATGCAGAGGACACTGGGATAGTGTTGGAGGATGGTGCACTATTCAGGGAGCCAAAACTTTTGCAATCTTACACAAACTGGGAGGTAGTACAAGCACTCCAAAATGAAGCAAAATACAAAATTTAAAAATCTGTTTATTTAGCAGTGTGGACACAACCTATGTGACAAAATTACTTTTTAAAACACCCCTTTATCAGCACTTTTAGGCATCTCCATGACTGACAAACTATATCTCAAGGCTAGAAGGAAATCAACAATCTATTTGAACTATCCGAAAAGAATTATAGCTTGAATGGGCTTAAGTGGCCAAGGAACCAACCTATGTCTGCATGGAAACACAGCCTAATCTCACAGGCCATGAGAGCACAGTGCAGAGAGAAAGAGAAACTTCACTGCTTCCTCCAGCAGTAGGCAAGTCATACCATGCCAGGAGAAAACAGCAGAGTGCTTTTTCAACCTTTAAACCAAGCCCACCTGCCCTGGGGGACGTTCTTTAAGGAAGGCATCTCCAAGCTGCAACGGGCAAGAGGCTTCGCATGATCAAAATAATGACGACAGCATTGAGCTATTCTTTGTGTTTACCCTCAATTACAGCTGACAATGCCTGCACTCTGCAAATCCCATGTAGTACTAAGTACTACAACAGCCTTTTCATAGTCACCGCACTACTGAGAGGTTCTAGACAGCACAGAAATGTTGAATTCACCAGACATTGTTAAATGAGTTTTTCAGTTCCATCTTGTCTTCTCTCTTGATCTTAATCCTAGCTGTGTCATCCCTTGGATAGCTTCACAAAAAAGGGGCCTGATGCCAAGGGGCTGGGGGAAGGCAAATATTTAGTTGATTTAAGCAGCTGTTTCAAACGATGCTTCTTCTATGTCCAGGAATGACTCCGGGACTTCTTGGGCCTGCAGCCAGCATAGTGCTATCAGTTACACGTTTGACAACCCTTAATTATCCCTCCCTACTTCTTTCCTTTTCTACATTTTATACCTTTTCATGGCTGATTTTGTACCCTATTTTTCCCTGCCTTCTATCCCATTTCTTCTCATAGAGCAGCAGCTGTAGAGCTCCACATGGAAGAAGGAAACAGATTAGCATACTCATCTGGTTTCTGGTTTCTGTGTTGAGGGAATCTGCACTGTGCTTTTTACATATTAAGTACTGTACACATTACTGTGATTAAACAGACAATTCCTTCTGCTGCAGGCTTTACATACCTACTATCATACTACCACAGCAGTGTTTTACCAGCTGCTGCAGACAATAAGCTACACTAGAGGGGACAACGTGCTCCCCCCACCCCCCACCAGGACATCACCACTCCTGCTTTAACATCAGGTTTCTCTTTCAGTGGGCAAAACTATCACAAATTGGAACAAGCAAAACAGGAGAACCGGAGAGCCGGTACCAAAACACTTCACTAAGATAAAGCTCTTCACCTTTGGCAAAAATGGCAATAATAACACTTAACACTGTACCACATGTCACCTTCTGTCCTGGTGATAAGGACCTTCCTAAACACTGAGGTCCACACCTTAACAGCTTGATAGTTGAGACATAATGGTGTATTGTCATGCTTTCCAGGGGTAAAATAATGTGTTGTTAACCCTTAAGGGAAGTAAAAACTTTGGTTTCAAGTAAGAAAATGTTTCCTGGGGGAACAGCAACTTTAATTCCTCTTCCACTCATATATTATTATTTCTTTTTACTCTTTCCTTTGGGGAAGAGCATATATATCTTTTTAACCTTCTCAGCTTACTACCCTAATCCTACTATCCTTTTAGTTAAATTCCACTGTTTGTTTTTAAGTATTAAATAATGATAAATAAAATAAGTCAGATCCCAGGTCCCAAAAGGTAACAGAACAAAAAGCCCCTATTTATCCAAAAAGACAGAGCTTTACAAAAGTTCTTTTGTAGACTGTCTTTGCACTCTTCTAAATGTTGGCCCTTTGTTCTTAGAACACCTACATTTCCAGTAGAGGTAAGCTTTGTTTCTTCAGTACCCCTAAGATATAAAAATTATGTTTCTTCATAATTGTTTTCTCACTATATTGAATTGAACATTATTCTCCATCTTTGTAAGCTATACATTATAAACATACAAAGGAAGGGAATGTTCATTAGGGAATAGTTCCAAATCGGTTCCTTCCAGCCAGGAAAGTTTATTCCTTCCCATAGGTAAGTTCAGGGTCAAAAAAGGGAGTTCTGCACCTAAAAGAAGTCAACCACAGGGAAAGAACTGGAACCAAGGGAGACATTTGAGGGTATCTGGGCAACATTCATGAAAGCTGTATTGGGCAAGGAGAGCTACACAGACAGAAACAGAAATTGCAGCAGTCTTTAACAGCTTCTCCAGACACAGACATGGAGGTAAATGGGCTAACTGAATGAATGAAAGCTTGCAAGGAAAGAATTAAACTACGCAAAAGTTCATGCGGTTCTTCAATTTTGTACATTGTACTTCATTTCACTAGGGATATGAATACTCATACTTTCTTCTGAAAAAGCTGTTTTTTAAGGGACTTTAACCTCCTTTCCGGTCATAATTCCTGCAGCAATTGAATGGGCCCCTCACTTCAACAGCAGAGTAAAGCCCGAAGATCCCCCTCTGCAGGCAGTTGTAGTCTGCAGTTCCACACTGAATATTTATCAGCTGAAAGTTGCATTTCAGAAAATCCTCAAAAATCTCCCTTCATTCTTAAAAGGCATTTGAATATCTCTTTCATGGTTGAGTTTTTCAGATTCTTTTCTCTTTTATATTATGCCTACTGAAAGTAAATATTATTTCTGGGGGAGAAATGTGTTTTTTCTACTGGACAACAGTTAAAGCTCAGTCCAAATATCAACAAATTAAAGACACTGGTAACACATAGTATTGAAAAATTTCCAATATATCATCAGAATAATGGTATTACCTGTTCTTAAAATTAGCCCTTATCCATTCTTAGAAATCTACATAGCCCAAAACAACAGAAAAGACAATGAAAATCTAGCAGACCAGTTAACTCTCACATGACCTAAAAAGACTTGTTTAATTGCTAATCGGGGGACAGACTGGGGGAAGGCAGATATTTAGTTGATTAAAACAGCTGCTTCAAACAATGCATTTCAAGTTATCACAGAATCACAACAATTAGAGATAGAAGGACCCCTTAAAGTACCTTGGAACAAATTCTACTTCTTTTGTAAATCCAAATTACTAAAGCTACCTTCTAATGGAATCTGTATTTATCACTTTCTCTTTCCATTTCACAGAAAATTTCCATAGAAAAAGTAGTGCTTTAGCTTTTGATTTAATTGAACAGCTTCTCAGCTGATTAGCTTCTCAGCTATGGAGGAGCTGCTGATTATGAGAAGGAACACATGGTATACTGATTATAAGACTGCTGTATCTAAACATACAATGCTGCAAGTACCACTGATTACCAGGAGATGAATTGAGGCAAATACGCTAGCTTCTTAAAAGTGTACGATGTTTCACTAGCAAAAATATTATGTCAATGAATAAATTGTACTATTTGAGTTAATCCAAAAGTGATTATGCATGTTTGATTTCCTAAAAATCAAAAACATGCTTTAAAAGTTATAGACTAAAGAAAAAAATAATAGTTCTATTTTTAAAAAATTATCTTCACAAAATAATGCTATTATGTTAGCAGCAAAATTGTTCAGACTTGGCAGAATGAGCTTTCTGGCTGTGTAGATATACTTATCTGAGAACATCTTGCAAGCTGGCACTTTTAAAGATAATTTAAGTATATAATAACTTCAGTTATTCGTGAAAATTGCCATGAAGCTATGGTTTTTATTAGAAAAAAAAGTAATGAATAAAAGCAAATTGATTCTTTTCAAGTAAGAAAGTTGGAAAGTTACAAAAAATTGCTGAATACCAAAGATTTTAATAATATACTTCCAGACAACAAAAAAAAAGTAATCATTTTTAATAATGATGCATAATTACAATGCATTTTATCTGGGAGGTTGCAAGGGTTCCTTTCGTCGCCAACAAAAAGATAATTTCTTTCCCAGTGACGATCTCTTCCACAAAGGATTTTCATTTTTGAGCCCTGCATAGAACAGGTAGGAACTTCTTCCGTATTTAGCATTTTGATATAGAAGAGAAGGAGCAATTGAAACATGAGCCAAGTGCCTACCTATTCAGGTTATGCATTTAAGTAGTCTATTTGGGACAACTCAGAAGCGAATAATGTTTATCTCATACCATTTTTGTCTCTCTTTCAATAGTAACTTTGACCAAAAAGTAGGAAGGTCACTCACCCGCCCATGATACATAGTTTTTTCATGGATATTTATTTCAAGTAAGGATGCCTTCCCACAAGGCAAAACTCATCATTAATTACTTCAAGATGACAAATTTGAGTCATATACATTGCCAGGAGAGCATCCCTTTCTGCATGTTAGCATTTGCAATTTTCAGTGAGTAACCCATTTTCTCTAAAGGCATTTTTGGCACCCAAGATAACCATCTATTTGAATGGATACAGATGTAGTATATACAGGTGAGCCAGAAGTGTCCGGTCATTTTGTCTACTGGAAAATAAAGCCTTTTCTCTCTTTCAGCCAGAAGTACCTAGTCAATGGATTTATTTACCAGGTAAGGAAGATTTCTTGCATCATCATCCCTGCTACAAAAAATTGGGGAAGAAGATTCTTGATGGACTTTCTGAAAATCTTATTTTGCACTGTCACAGGGAAATATCTTGACATTTTGGGGGCTGAGTTCCTTGCTTTATTTCTCTTTCTCTTAGGATCAAATGCCTAAGGGTGCAGAAAGCCTTACCTGTTTTACAGAGGCACAACAATGCAAATGTCTATCTTCTACCAAGCATGCATATAGAAGGAAAATTCTCCTTAATTTTCTTAGAAAATAGTTAGGTAATATCACCTCTAGAACACCTCAAAAACTCTTTGATTCTTAATGTTGAGAAGGACTTTGGCCCCTAGGGTTGTGAACAGATAGATAGGCTGAGTTCACCTTTTACTGAATGGGCACTGACATCCCTCAAAACCAAGGGTCTGCACAAGATCCAACTTTCTCAATGGCAGAGTCTCCCTCTGACCTTCCTTACAGATAAGATTCAAGAGACATGGTATAATCCACAGAGGAGAGGACAGGCACTTTTTGTCTCTAATAAGACCCTGCTCCTAAAGCCAATTTTCTTTAGAACAAGGCCAATCACTACAAGTGATACTCATCTTGCCCAGATTAGGTGCCTACCATGAAGACCTCTAATACTGAGTTAGTCCCTTTACAGTCAAAAGAGGAAAATAAGAATTCGGGTGTGATACATCTGACCTGTTCAGGCCTTAAAAGGGCCTGTCTTTCTCCACTGGTGCAGTGAGAACACCTGCGGAAGATCTGGCAAGGAGTCAGAGACTGGCAGTTTACATAATAGCAGCCCCAGAATGTGCTCTCTACACACTGACTGAATTCCCATCAAGGCCAGACATGCATATTCCATTTTGTCAACAATGTCTAGCTGCTTCCCAGCCAGTAGCTACTTCAGGTTAGCACAGCTGAGATAAGGAAATAGTTCTAGTGGGCCCTTACAACAAGTTGAGTCCTGCCTGGGCATCCAACCCGTGCATCCAGCAGCCTTCCATCAGTGACCCTTCTGCACAGTTCCCAGGGCTCTCAGTGCAGCTTGGGATGCAAGTCCTTTATTAAATCTACCCTATTTAACCCCTCACAAACCTTGAGTGTCTCTCTACTCCGGTATCTGACCCTCCCTTTCCCACCTTGTGATCACAAATGGTTACACAGGAAGCCGAGGAGGACTCATTCAGCTTTGAGCAACTACACTGCAAATATGCACCATACAGTCAAGTGAATGACTTTTTTTCCCCCTAGATCTTCTACACAAAAAAAAGTAAACAACCAGGTTCTCATGGCAGTGACTTTTATACCAAGTATATCAAAAGCTGTCTTCCCCCTACTAAGCAGACCCCATGCACATTGTTTCAGAGATGTCATACAGCACGTTAAAACATCTGCTGCATGGTCAGTGAAAGCCTGCATCCCAAGTCCAGTGGCCAAAAATGAACAACCATCTTTCCTGGGAAAGAGACCATTTTACTTAGTTACCTTTGTACAAAGCCTGCTATGAAATCAAACAAGGTGTGTCATACTTTGTGAATCGTTTCTTACCTCATAAAGAGATTGTGGACATTTTGGGTTATTATTGAGTTTCACCACTGAAATAGAAGCCTTTCAATGATGAAGATTTCAAAACCTCTGAATAGAAAGGCATGAAAGCACTAAGAGAAAAGGGAGCAACATACTTAACAAACATTGAAAAGGCTAGTGGAAACAGCTTTACCAAGGCTTCTAGGAACTACTGAGGTGAGCAAGCCAAGAGAGAAATAAAATAGCTTGGGTCTAACTGAATCATAGATATTATATACCAGAGAAAGGTAGGGCTGGAAGAATTGCAAAGGCAAGCTGGAAAGAATTTGAAAAGTTGTTCTTCTCTTGAAGAAATGTCCTTCACTGACTACAGAGAGGGAAAGAACTGCCGATAGGATTCAGTCAGAGAAAATGAGCAGCGAGGGGATGCATCAGTGCACTACACCTGCCAGAAGAACCTGGGAAACTTGGGATATTTCTAAAGCTAAGCTGTGGACTTGGTATCTCGACCAGACATTAACAATGGCAATACAGAATACAGTGGGATTCAAGCCTATGGCTATAAATGATGCAAAATATCCCCACAAATAGTGTAAAGTATTTAATAATCTGTGTCAACCACACATCTTAGCACCAGAAAAAATCCATTTCTAAAAGTCAGAAAAAAATCATGATTAAAAATCAACTCTAAATTATTTGTAAATAATAAATATTCAGAGACTGAATGGGAGCAGATACTTCCATCTGAGGACAGCATTATAGTAGACACTATTTAGTTTATATTTAACATGTTCAACTTGGTGCTTAAAAAAATGTTTCCATGCTCAAACTCACCAACAATTTCACTTGGCTCCTTATTGTAAAGTTTTTTGTTCCAGTAAAGAAGTCTGAGAAAAGGAAAGGAGACCAGAACAACAAGGCAAATGCCAACAAACATATGCCCTGTGAAGGCTGCGAAATCCAATCCCTGGAAATGAAAATGAAAACCTGTATTAAAAATCAGTTATTTTCCTATATTACCTACAAGGAAAATTATCAACTATACATACTTTACCAATCATTAATAAATATAAAGCAATAATGTAAATTCTAAGTGCAGCATATGCTATAATTTGTCTGTTTCAGGGAGACCAAACACATTTCAATTTAATTCAGAGAACTCAAAAATAGCATTATGAGTTATTCTAAAACATTCAGTGTTCCTGAAACATTAAAAAACTAAACTGAAACATTAAATCTCACTTTAATCACTTAGATCATTTTAAATTCATTTTAAATCACTTTAAACCACAGAAATAATTAAATGTTAGTGACTAGCTTTTGTTTTAAACTGGCAACAACAATGATTTTTACATTAATTCTATCAGAAGCGGCATTACTTCTAAATTCTCTAATATTCTTCTACAACAAAAATATATGTCAATAGTCTGTTTATTTTTCTGCCTATTTAAAAGATGGACACATTTCTTTACAGTTTGCATAAAAAAATTCTTCCATGGAGGGGTTCTCAAAAATGTTAAGTGGACTATATTAAAAAGCTATTGCTTTAAATAATAAAAATGAACAGTGACATCCTGACCTTACTTTGAAGTTAGCCATGCTTTGAGCAGGAGGTTAGACTAGATGATCTTCGGGGCCCCTTTCAACTCAATTATTCCATAATTCTCTATCACATATACTGCAGTGAATCAAGGTTAGCCTTTGGGCTGGGATTTTCTGAGGCTGTCTGTCCATCATCAGACTTAAGGGGGGTCAGGTCTAGGGTACTCTGGTAGCAAGGAGCTGCCGTATATGCTCACAGCAGAGGTCCTCTGAATTGATGATCCCTACACAGCAGCTCTGTCATGCTTGGAAGAAAGCATGAGCAAAGCATTGGATAACTCAGGTTGTCCAAACTGAATTCCTAAAGCATCCACTGTCTTCTCAAGACCCTAGAAAATCACAGAGCCTCTCTGTGGCTCTTCTACGTTGTAAAATGACCTGTCTTTTACCAAATATTTGTGTGCTACCTATAGGTAGCAGGGACGGTAGAAGGACCTATAGGCCACCTTTCCATTCAGCATCAGCTGCTACTTATCTTCTGTGTGTTAAGACTATTGGGGACTTACTACCTGAAATACACGTGTTCTTCTATATTTTCTCCCACTAAAATTATTTATGTGGAAATGTCCCAGCTGAAATGTCTCTGATTTAAAAGAGGAAAAAATGTTTCTCTATAGCATTGTAGGGCATAATAAAACAATACTTGTGACACAAGACACTGATTAAAGTCATAAAGAACATTCATAGCCAGATCCAGTGTTCTTTTGCAAAAAAATCCRTAGGTTGCAGATAGGCACAATTAAATAAATCTCAAGCATAAATATGCAGAACTGGGATTAGAATTAAAATATAGGTTTCTGCTACATGGGCTAAAGAAAATCATACTAAGTTGCTATTTAATAGTAGATTCCTTACCTCTTCTACTCTCCAGCCACTAAAAGCTGAAATTCTGCATACCTGTTCATTTACTGACTTTTCATTATAACCCAGATACTGCATATCTTTTATGGATCAGAAAGAAGAATCTTTAGGAACTGGAATAAGCTTATTTTAAGATATGGAGGAAAAACATGTTATCATAAAAGAAAATAATATACTTTTGCTCAGTTTGCCCACTTAATAGGTCAGCCAGTCAGACATCTGACACCTCTGCAGAACAAACTATACAGATCAGTTTTATGAATGCTCAGAAAGATTGGCCTGGATATGTACTAGAGGCATCAAGACAAGATTCAGACCTACAGCAGATATTTTTATGGAGGATGAAATCAGTATTCATAAACTAGGAAATTTATGAATAGCCATGAAAGAAAAAAATAAAATTCTGCAAACAAAAGGTCAGTGTTTGTAAGACCTGCCCGCAAAATACAGAAAGTGCATATCCCCCCATGACGGTGTGCTCCTTCCCCCACCCCCACCCCCCAATGTGCTCTCTCCCCCTCAACCTGACCTCCCTGTAAACAGCACGTAGACAGGGGCTAATCAAGCATGCACCAACTAAGACCCATCTAGCATGCAAATATGACTATGAGTCAATCATCTCCCCCCCTGCATAAAGAGGGGGCAGCCCAGAGCCCCTTGAGCTCTCCTGCATGGCAGTGGGCTGCACTGCAGAACCTCCTCTTGAGCAGGGACACCTCTCAAGGTTATTCCTCGAGGCTGAGAGATTCCTTATCCGTGACAGATCCTCGGTAAGTGATTAATAGCATGCTGAACTTTTGTGAACTTTGAGAAACTTTGCTGAATTATATCTCTGATTAATTGTGCACATAATCCCTTTAGGCATAAGCCGTTGACCAAGTTTGGGACTAGGATTGGATCCAGCTGCACCCAGGCTCTTCCGAGGGGAAGTCTGGAAAGCAAGGGGGTCCAGTCTGAACCTCGTGACTCAAAGGGAGGGTCTCCATTGCACATGGATCTGACCCTGTCCTTCATGTAGTAAATAACTGAGTGAACCTTGCCAATCGAACCTCGTTAAATCGTTCTTATTTACGATTGAACTTTGTTAAGTCTCTGTCTTACTGCAATAAACGTAGTGCTCCTTCCCTCTTACGAGTGAAGTGCATCACTCCTTTCGCAATACCCCCTTATATATTTCCTTAATTACAGACATTTAATGTGGACAGTTAGTCTAATTTATATACAGGCTGCCTGTAAGATTATGGCAAAAAGAAAAACAAAAAGAGAGAGAGCAAGAGAGAATGCTACCCAAGAGTCTGGAAAAATAAGAAGCCTGAAAACCAAAGTGAACTGGCCTTCATTTGGAAGTTGCTAAAGTATTAGATTGTGCCATTAAAAAGTTCTAAAGTATTAGAAATAAGCATTCAGTTTCCTCTGGTCTCTAAAATGAGCTGAAGAGAGCTAGGAAGCTGAAAGGAATTGAGCTGTAAAAACACTGAAGCAACACCAGCCAAAACAACAATGCCTAAATCTGACTGGAAAAATCTTTGTCCTCTGAAAAACAGAATAAGTGGGAAACAGCTGGCTGAGGAGCAATAAGGTCATTAGAGCTGGTCAGAATATATTCAACCCAGAATTACCAGAATGAGGAAAATTACTTTTGCATTCCATCTGGTCTTAAAAAGTGAGGTACACGTGAAGTTTTTCTTAGGTTGACAGCAATGTACCCTTGTCAAAAAAGAATAAGCCAGCTATCAGGCAGAATATGCTGACAGGAATTCTCTGTAGAGATACTCAGATATAAAGCTAATTGCTACTGCAGGAAATAAAAAAGAGAAATAAGAACCTGAAGAATCACTGGAGACTCTGGAGCTTAAGATATTAATGTTCACTTCATATGTTAATAGAACATAAACTTCAGGAAGTGGCTCATGGCAAACAAGTGCAGATATACAGAGTTGCTTGCCTCTAAATTTTGAATATCACCCCAATTTCAAAGAGAAACAATGCCTCTTATTGAAGTGTTGCATTGCCGAAACTTCTCAAACAGAAATACAGCACAAGAAATGTGCCACTTCAAACCCACAAAACTGATTTCTCTACGAAAAGGAAAATCACATCAATCAGGAAGACAAACTAAAATGCTGAGGTTAATGAGATCTCAGGTTTGACTGACAGTTGAAAGGAATTGAATGGAGATGAAGATCACAGTACTCTTAAAAATGAGGATTAACATAGTTTCATGGCATAAGAGCTGACTTAGATGAGTCTTAAGAATGATTTGTGGACATTGTCACAATAGAAAAAAATTGTCTACTTCTTTTCTGGCATCCTACCCAGGAGCTTTCAAAGCTTTCAAAGAGTGTAATTGGGCTGAGATTCAGGATCTTGTTAAACTTCATAATAACATCTCCTTGATCTTTCTTATTTTTGAGATCCTTGGGGAAAAAAGAAAGCAGGCTACCGTGCTGCAATTGCAGAACAGCTTTCCAATTCAGCTGAAATAAATTGTTTTTTAACATGGAGGGTGTTTATTTGAGGAAAGGACTTGTATGATAGTATTGCCTGTGATAGTGCAAGGCTGGATTCAATTCTCTTCCAGTCCCTTCCTCTTGGCTTTTCTCCCCATTTCCTCCTTGCAGTGGTCTACAAGAGTCAGTAAGTGAAAATGGATCCTGATGATCTCTAGCCATGGATGACTTGGACCCTGTAGCCATCAGAAGGCTAAGGACTGCCAAGTACCATCACTTCTGTGCCTCTATAAGAAGGACTCATGGTGACAATTGACTGCTCGCTCTGATGCTTTGGCCCGGGCATGTAGCTCCCTGTGCAATGCTCCGGCTGCTCTTCAGCACACACACTATGCTTTTAGAGATGGGGCAGGCAGCTTTCACACCTCATATTGTCAGGGAACTAGTTATCAACTGGCAATTTCTGAAGGACTTTGGGATACCATTCCTATTTTCGAAATAGGAAAGCAGAAAAGAGTAAAGAGAATGGAATGAGGAGGAAAGAGTGCCCCTCTGGAAGGGGCAATGCACTGCTGTGTTACTCCAGCAGAGATATGACTGTGACGGAGATCCTCAACCTCTCTCCTGATCCCTCTGCTCCATTAGAGGGGGTTTATGTTGTACCACCTACATAAATGATGCAGTGGAGGATCCCAAGGAAGTGGCACAGTTACTTTATCTGTTGCTCATGCTCCATTTCCCACACCCTGCTTAGGGCATGCAACATCTCTACACAGCCAACATGCATTCCCTATGTGACTATGGATCACACTTTGTACCTCATGAGTCCTCTGCACTGACTGCCTACACTGTTGAGGCCAGGATTCAACATTATACAAACACATTAAAGTGCTCCACATGTCTGCTGCCTTCAACAAAATGTCATTTTCATAAAGATTTTCTCTTTCTTACACAATAGACTGAAATAGAATTGGCATGCACAATAGGCAAGAAATACTTTTCTTCCAGGAGATTTCAATCCATCAGATAAATACAATACTATGCTGCAAATGTCTTACTTGAGGCTATGCTGATTGTGTTAGATTTCTCCTGTTCCCCAGATGACAAAGAAAATCTAAAGATTTTGTTTTAGAAAGACAGCCTAAAGGCTCCCATGCCTACAGGTCCAAAGCTGAAAGAGAATGGGTATTTCTGCCTGGTTTGTGGTTTTAAATGCTAAGTCAAATATATCAATTTCATATTGAGAGGAAGTGTCGTACTGTTTTCCTAAAATATTATCGTTCCATTTTCCTGGTCTCTGGCAAATTTTTTGACTATTTATGGAGATATGAAATTAAATTCTAGTAATTCAAACTTCTCCAGAATAAATCTGCCATTTTAGAGTAAAGAAAAAGCAAAAATTATAGTTAAGTACAACAATTCAGGGAACAAAATGCTGTATTTCTAGTCAAAATGTCCTTTATTTAATTTTTAAAAGTAATAAAACAAGGAAGAACTAGAATAACTTATTGTTTCTACACTGGCTTAGACATGCCTTCTACTTGAGTTGAAGTGACTATGGTCCACGTTGTCTCAGAAGGAGTAACTGCACATGAAGTCAATGAACCAGAAAGCACTGGTGGTCTAACACATTTACATGAGGATAATGCTCATCTGAGACACTGATGAACCCCTTTTTTGTCCTGCACTATATTCTTTAGTGATTACTACACGCAGAGGTTGGAAAAAGTCTGTGAAATCAGCCATAAAATCATGGATTTTATTTTGTATGCATTACCTAGGATTTCATATTTCTTGAGAAAAGGAATCAATGAAACACTGACAAAATGAGCAGGAGTTTTACAAATTGATTAAAAATTTTATGGAGCTTGTATGCAGCAAACGCAACAAAAATAGCCCAGTAAATTACGGGAATCTATTTCACAATCTGGCAGTGCTTGAAATGCCTTTACAGAATCATATATAGTACTTTCTCTCTTCCATTTTTCAAGGTTGTCTACTTTTATTCATAAATTGTTCATACCAGATTTTTCATAAAATATAGCCAACTAATATTGCATCATGGTAAATTTCAGCATGAAGACTGAAAACATCTGAAAAGCACAACAGAAGAACCTGATGGCTGTTCATTTGCCTGTAAATTCCAGTTGAATGGCAGGAATAACTGTGAGTGGGCTGCTGGATATCCAAAAATCCTCAGAGAACAGTGAATAAACTGCAGCATATATATAGTAAATCTGACACACTTGGGAACCTCCACCTTAGTGGGCACGTGCAATTAAAATGTACAGTACATGCACAGTGGGCCTTCGCAAAACTGTTCTGCTCCACTCAGCATGTCACACACATGATCTATGCCCACCTATTGAATCTGATGTATGCAGGATGTGTTGAAAAGCCAAATGGGCAGTGCACTGCCGAAGCCCGTCACATTTCTATGCATTTGTTTTTTTCTGGAACGTATCGAGCTAATCCCTGTTTATCAATTAATCTAAATGGTAAATGAGACTTGAATGAAGCTTCCTCAGGGTTACTTCCAAAATGACCACACGAGATGGTCTCAACCAATACAGAGTGTGTTTTGCTCTGTAGCCTCTCTGCCAGCCCTTCCTTTGTCACAGGGGTTGACTGTAGCCCAAGTCTGGGAGCAATAATCGCAAAGATACAACAGTACAAGTTTATCATACACTAACAACCGGAGTACATAAGCAAGGTTCCTCAAGAGGCTATAATCCAGGGGCTAGCACAGGCTAACACTGTCTTCACTGTTATCATTACCTCTTCTAGACAGATTAAAGCAAGACACACTAGTACACACTGTGTTCCATCATTTTGCTCTGGAGACCTACTCACCATCCCTTCTCTAAAGAATTTGTAATCACAGCCTATAAGCTTAGGGCCCAAGTGACTTCTGATTTCAAATATCTGACTAGATATTTGGAAAGATCCCAAGAATTAAGGCCTTAATGTTTAGCCTTTCTGAAAGCAATAACTAGTTCAAATGTGCCATACCGTGCATATAAAAATGGAAAGTCAAAAGTACAGACCTCTTCAAGACAAAAATATACCTTGAAAACAATGGCAACCCAGTAACAATACTCTGAAGGTAATAAAAAGTAAAGAACATGGACAAAGTATTGTACTCACTGAATTAGTTTTCCATTTGTTCTTAATGAAATCTCTTATTTTCAGCATTTTCCTTGCCTAATATTGCAACATAAATGCTATTTTGTAAGACATTTTCCTACTCCAACCTAAGAACAAGCAAATCTTCCTCTACTGTTATGTAAATGTTCCACTGATTCCAAGCATGATTGTAGAGAATATGTTGGTGTTATAAATTAAACACTGCTACAAAGAAAAAATTCTTTTGGCATCTATTTGCAACTCAAGACAAATAAACAAGCTTATCTGTACATTTTAATGACTAAGCTGTAACAAAAAGCTTTTTTACTCAAATAAACCTTTCACAAAATTTTTTTGTAATGTGACACAAGTTTTCCCCAGAACCTGGGGAAGAAAATATCCCTCCAGCACTACCGTAAATAAATAGTAAAGCATTTCTAACACTATAACCCAATAACACCCAAAGTAACATGGCTGCATTTCATTTTGTTTTGATTTAACAAACACAGGTTTCCCAAGAAAGTGTAGACTTGCATAATGTCTCATTAGGCTGTTTTTAGAGGTCAATGTACAACAGTGAAGTTCAGGAAGACTGATAAGATTTGCCTTCTGATGGAACCTGCTAAAATAGGAAAACCTAACATCTTCACAGTGCTATACGCTATCAGGCTCCTACAGAGGCAGTTGTCCAAACACTCCTGTACTTAGTTGTATGTAAATAGTACTGAAAAAGAAATGTAAGGTGATACAGAAAAGAATTTCAATGAAAATATCAACTAGGAAAATTCTCTAGAATGGGAAAAGCATGTCCATAATACTAAAAAGAGGAAAAAACAGCTATTTTCGGTAGGAAACATAGTGATAGTATACAATAACACATGTAGTGCTGTTTCCAGAAAGCTATTAAAATAATTGCTTACATTCAAGAATTTTTAGCTCTGAAATATTTTAAAGTGGAAAACAAAAAAAGAATAAATTTTGCTTGGTACAAATATAGCATAGACTTTCCATACATTTCAAACACAAATTTGGGTTTGATCAGATAAAGCTTCCTCACAGCAGCTACTGCCAGATCTAGTCTCAGAAATAAGGCAAGACTGGCTATGTTTCTTTTGAATAAAAGAGTGGTCCCTAGAGCAGGTGGACAAAACTAGGAAGTGAGCTGTTGGTTCAACAGTGTAGACTGTAAGAGGGCAAACGTACAAGCCTTCTCCCTGCCTTCACCCTTGGCTTTATCCAGCTCCTCCAGCTAGCTCCCTCCAATGCAAATCTACTTTAGAGGGGGTGAACCCTAAGTAGTGAGGACATAAGCCAGACTGTGCCACTTAGCTTCAGAGCCAAGGATATGTCTTTGACTGTCTTTTATTTACATACATAGATATAAGAGATGAGACCATAGGAATGAAAAAGTACAAGTCGTGTGGCACTGTGTTGGATTTGATCTATTTGCTTACATCTTTTTCCCATTGATGCAACAGAGATACGAAAAGAATCCAAAGACTGAAAATGTTTGGAAACTTGTTATGCTTGTTTCAAATAGTGAATTTGCTAAAATGTCATATTTGCTAGAGTATTTATACATCTGAGTCCTCCTAAAATTATCAGCATCTCATTCAAGAAAACTGTAAAATTATTTTCTTTCAATTTGATTGCTTAATTGCTTCCCTTGTTTATACTCACTTCTAAAGGTTCTACAGAGATGACGATTTTCTGAGTATTTAGGAAAATGACCTATGTGGTAGGTGCTAATTATTCTCTTTTGAAAAGAAGGTTGAAATAGTTGCATAGATTTTATATTCAAAAATGTAAAATTCAACTATCAAAACCATCACCCAGGAATATTACAGTCACCAAAGTCATCATCCAACTAAACTGTTATAGTAGCACCTTTCAAATATTTTGAAAGTAAACATTTAATAGTATTTATACTATGAACTTTCAAAGACATTTTACTAACTGGACAGTACTTAATTCCCTTTGAGAATATTTGGTTAGTTAAGAGAGATCCTTTTTTGGCACAATAGTAACATAATTGTCTCCAATTAAAAAAATCTAGAATTTTATATTACATTTCCCAGCTATTACATTTATATTTATATTTTTGCATATTTATTTATATTTTATATTACATTTGCACAGCTATTTTTGCACTAATCTGTACACTACATTGAGTTTCTTTAAAGTTATTCATGGCATTTTTTGAGGAACCATTTGGGATTCATAAAACCCGGCCAAAACGGAAAACACGCGTGCGGCATCCTTGCAGGCTAGCCCATTACACCGCTGCACGTGCTGCCTTGCCAATGGTTGTTGGCACAGCCCTGCGAAAGGGCAGGAGGACAGCAGCGCTCGCTGTGCCAGGAGGGGCTGCTGCTCACTGCCTGGGCAGAGCCCCCCAACCTCCCCAGAGCATTGGAGTCTGGTGACGCACAAAAGGCCCCCGAGGGAAGCGCGGTGGGAGGGGACTTGCCAGGCGCCCAGAAGCAGCCCTCCTGTTCAGTGACGAGCATCACAGAAAAAGCATGGGAAAATGGTGCAAGTGGCAGCTCTCCCCCGAATCCAGCATGGAGAAGGAGGGAGTCTGCAGGCGGCTGCTCTACCCACCTGAATGCAGGTGGGAGGGGCAGCAGGGCTCTGAAACATCAGCTCTCAGGGCTCGGGAGTACCGCTGTTCAGCCCGGCACCAGGCACTGGAGCCTCCCCTTTGGCACAAGCCAGCCAGCAAAATGAAGCAATTTGGTTCTTCAATAGGAGAGCCAAGAACAGGAATTTAAATTTGTCTCATTATGCTCTGGGGCTACCAAAATGTTGGCAGGAGCTAAGAGCCAGCTGAGGCCTGTGCTACACGGGAGGAGCCGCTGTTCTCCTCTCCCCCTCCGTCCAGGTGGACGCCTGTCAAATGACAAGGTCTCAGCTGGCATCTGAGTTGTGTGTGACAGGTGCCACAGAAAGCAATGCCATGTCTCGCTGTGCGCGTGCCACCTCCTGCGGTCTGTGTGCGTGCGAACGCTCCAAAAACGTCCACAGTTAGTTCTGTCTTATAAGCTCTAAAAAGGAATGAATGTTCTCAGTATATTTAACTTTTGGGAGAAGAACCATTGTAAAAAAGAAGCTTGGATTTTCATCTTTCTTTTCACATCTGTTTCTCTTTTTTCACTTTGCTACCCTCTGTTCATACCCTGCCTTTGCTTTGCTTCTTTCTTCATTTTACCATTGGCAAGCAAAGCCCCCAAAATAAAGAAAAGAAAACAATTATTCTCAGTCCATATCATAAAGTCTATTTTTCATCACAGTTTCCCCCCTTCCCCCCCAAAAATCACTCTGTTCTGTCTGATTGTCCTACTGAGGAAGAAATAGTGTGGCAGAACAAGTGGATTGTGTTGTGTTTATATGGATGTCTGGGGGAAATAAAGATGTCACATTGCATAAATCACATCTGTATTTAATTTTAGTAGCAAAACAGCTTACAATGCTATACATACCTCCTTCCTCAGCTCCTGCTTTGAAACAATAATCACATTTGGGGGATCCCCAACAGCCGTGGCAGCCCCTCCAATATTTGTGAAGATTACTTCTGCAATCAGGACATGCCTAGGATCAAGATTAAGTACTTCACATAGCCTGCAATATAAAGAAAATGAAATTAATATCTTAGCCTTTTATTAAATTACCTTAAACCTTAAAATTTATAAAATTTACAAAATACACTTCTTTCAGTTAAAAATTGCAGGATGTTAAACATTGTATTTATATGTGTGCATGTGTGTATTGTTGATGTTTTAATTTTATATGTGCTGCAGTAATTATGGCGATATAAATGCAAAAAATGTAGCTATTTTACATTTATATTGCAATAGTTACTGAAATGATATTGACACATTTTAAAAAAGCATTTCATTAAAAGTACCAAATGATTACAAGAGTTGGACTACTGAGAAAGCTGTATTTCAAATTTAAAACCTAATTCTCAGTGTCATACGACTTTTTCAACCATGTTCCCTAAGTTACACTGACCTATGGAAAATTATTCCAGGTGATCGCAGACTCTGCTCTCAGGCTCAGTTATTAACCTTCATGTGGGGAACAATATTAGAGGATCATCCAGGCAACCTATTAGCCATGAATCATTCATCAGTGACCTCAGCTTTCAGCCTAGGTTTACCCAGTCTATTCTGTTCCCATTTTTTTCCTTTTTCTAAAGCCTGATCTTGTGTATTTCTAGATTTATTTGCAATGCAGGAAGAATAGAAAATTTACATTCTTTGTTATTAAACAAACCTCAAATATGTTTTTAACAGCTCATGGACCAAACAGGTTAGTAGGCATATTTCATGTTTGGTAAAAATATAGCTTTCAGTAAGAAGCAGCATCTTGAAGTGCTCTGGTAAATAGGATTGACTCAGTAACCTCATGATCCTTTTCAGTTCAGAGCCCACTTGCACCCAGTAATCTGCACACAGATTACTTGAATTTACACAGATTACAATTATACACAGATCTGTGCAATATGCTCATTTTTGAAGCACATGTTTGACTTGAAACTCGGGCCATGCCATTCAATGCTTACTGTTGAGCTCATGCCTAAAGGCTTTGGAATAAGGAACAATACACATTCCTGGTCACACTTACCAAAATGTAACTCCAATGCAAGCACAGAGGCCAAGGTGATTCTGGCACCTGCACCCTGGGTATATGTCATAAACACTAGGCTGTTTTTTATTAAACAAAATCGAGTTACTATAGTAACCATCTTCACCTGGAGCTAGACAAAGCCGTTGATGAGGCAAGGACCTGAACCCAAGAGGGACAGTCCACACTACTTTCTTTTCCATGGGTTATCAAATGTGGTGCCTTCTCCCCTCTGCCGCGCTTGGAGGAAACAGAGCCTCCCATGGCAAACACGGCCAAACCATACTGGAGAATATGGGCAGCAACGGAGGTCTGAACCTTTTGGGTTCAGCAACTCTCCCCACAGGGCTAGATAGGTGGGACACAGGTCTTCCTGTCCACCTGCCCCCAGCACCACAACATGCCAGACCGTGGGAATGAGCCAGAATGAGAGATAAAATAAGCGTACCTCTTAAGTGGCCTTTAAGTGGCCACGCTTAAACTATTGGCCCCTCTACATAATACAGGAACTGGGAAAGAATGGACAGTAAGATTGCTTTCTGAGGATTTCCTTCAATTGTGGTGGTGTCACACATTTCCCTGAAGGAAGAGCTGAACTTTATGGTTCAGTCTAAATCTATATTATTAAAACCTATATTTCAAAGAGAAAAGAGTGCATTGCACAAAGCTTAACTTAATAAGCTTACGCTGTCACCAAGAGTGTCAATTTGAAACTCTGAAGAAACACAGTCAGATGCCACATATATCAGTATATAAAAACTCCAGAATAACTGCACAAAAATGTACTACTTGCCTAAAAGCAGAAAATTATGCAGTTGAAGGGTACTTTGTAGTACAGCTGGCCCAGGGACCATACTATGATTGTACTTGTAATTTTAACTTCATCATTCCTTGAATTCCAAATGTTTTGAAGTATAATCTTAAATTTCCTTTACTGATTTTTTTTTTTTGATGGTCCTAGTGATAGTTTGAAGGAAGAACCTCTAATGTACTCTTAAGAAATGCCAGGACCCAAGCATAAACAATCTTAATGTGTTAGCTGTGTAGTAGGATTGAACTTTTCCAGTTTTCTTACCCTAGCTATATAATCTCTTGGGAACAAGCACCAGTCCTTTTCAGCTCCCAATAGTAAAGTATCTTAAAAATAAACTACAGCTAAAAATGGCTGGTTATTTTTATCAGCTTACTACCAAATGCAAAGAGGAACAAGTATCATATTTTACATCCTATTAATGGTAGTCTAAATCCCTATAGTCATAGAATCAGTAGAATTTTCTGCAAGCTTTATCTCCATGGTAATGAGAGTGTAGAGCAGCAGAGGGGAAGCTGTAGACAAGGACTGAAGAGAATGACAGTAAGATAAAAACAAAAAGACTTCCAGCATGAAGTTTTCAGAAACAGGCAGACTATTATCTGCTTTTACTTCCTGAGATCAGATTCTATCTTAGTTTTGATAGTAATTCAAAGTACAAATGTTTCCTGCATACTGAGTTTCCCCTTCTTCAGTGTTACAAACTCATTTGGCATAAAACAGAATAAATGCTACCATAGCTCTGCCTATAAACATAGTTCATGATACATAGACCTCTGAATTGCAATGCATTCCCAATTATATTTAATTCAAAACATTCTGCAACACAGTTGAATAAAGCTTGGTGTTTAATAATTCCAATGCTGCTTACTGCAAGAGTTGAAATTATTGACTGGAGTAAAGCAAAGTGATCTCTTTAAAATTTAATCAGACAGAAGACAAATGGAGCTTTCATTCACCAGCTGTTTCCCAATCTAGAATAAATTCCACTTGCAAAATTGGTCTTTACTGCTTTAAACAAAATTTTAAAGCAGGAGCATATCTTAATAGAATTTTGTGTACTTTAATGTGTTAATGACTGCAAGCATTACATCACTCCAGATCATTTTAAAACCATCCTAGATTTTTCAGAAACTGAACAGGATTAACCAGATTTGCCTGGCTAAATGCAGGTTAAATTCAGGTTAAACAGTAATTTATAATCACACATGAAAATGTAAATGTAATTGCAAATCACATGTTATTGATTTACAGAAATCTGAAGTAATTAAATTCACTGTTACTTAATAAAAATCCCAAATATCTAATCTGAAATCATGGAATTAATCTGGGGCTGTACCAATATTGTGATCACCAGGAGGAATAAAATTCAGTTCTCATATTCCAAAACAAGACTTTTACTTGAAATCTGAAATTTGTTTAGTTCATTAATTGTCACTAGTATTAGAAAGAATAACAACTACCCTGAAACATAAATTATAAGCTGAAATTTCATATAGACATTAGCCAATAAAGGACAAGGCAGCTTTAATTAAAAAAAAAAAAACTGCCTGCTTACAGGAAAAAAAATCATCCGTTGTGGAGCATTTGGTGCAATTTGCTATTGCAGTTCAGATATGGAGACGAATCAGAATAGTTAGCTGCCAAAGCAGTTAAACAGCCTTCAAATATGCGCTCACTATCAACACAAAAGAAAAAAGGCAATTGATCCCCTTGAAAGCATTATCTCTTTACCCTATTACAAGAGATGCATTTGAAGTTTTAATTGCCATGTAGATGATCAAACAAAAGTCCAAACAAGCGTTTTGCACACATATCTACTACTGATTGCTAGCTATAAAAGACTAAGTCCAAAACCGTAACAATAAAGTACCTTATGGTTACTGGAGTAAAGAGCAGCATTGTGGTGACGTTGTCCAAGAACGCAGAAAGAATTGCAGCGATAAGGCACAGAATCATAATCATGGCCCACACCTTGCCTCTAGAGAATCGATAGGCCTAACGAAACCAAACAAATAGCAACAAAATAAAGGGACGAGAACATTCCAGCTTAATTTTCAAAAATGATTGATTAACAGCTTTCCCAAAGGTGAGGCAAGAGGGAGCTCAGAGCATTTAATACTCTATGCACTTCCAACAGCGCACTCTGAGATGTTAATTAATTTAGCAACAAAACACTTTGTGGAAGCGGGCAAACCTTTCCATTATACAGAGGAAGAAGCTCGTCTGAAGAGACGGCAGCGTGCCTCAGTGCCGGCAGCAGGTGCATGGCAGGGCCCTGTGGTCCGGGCTGCTGGCACGCAGGGGCTACTGCAGTTCAGCTTTCCCGCCCGCACCACGTGTTGGGAGATCTTCCCCATCCTCCAAGCAGCCCCGTCCCGACTGCACCCTCTGGGCAGCTATTTAGGCAGGGGTTGTGCTGACCTTTGTTTTGTTTGGGGCTGCTGTGCTCAAAGCAGTCGTCTTGGTTGTTTTTCAATTTATTTCTTTCCACTGCTCTTAAGAAAATAAAGCTATGCAGCAGGCGAAGGAGCCCCTAACCATGGGTGACACTTGCTCTGCAACTAATCCATCGGAATTACCCTTTTCGTATAATCTTTGGTTCTGCGGCTGTACAAAGGTCTGTGGCCATATAACCATGTAGGATT
Organism: Apteryx rowi; assembly: GCF_003343035.1. NCBI lineage: Eukaryota > Metazoa > Chordata > Aves > Apterygiformes > Apterygidae > Apteryx > Apteryx rowi. Next base: position 212,466 of record NW_020450485.1, on the reverse strand, counting down.
GCAAACCTAATGATCGTTCCCATATTTCCTCTCTCCTACTGCCTGGGTAAGTACAGATTTCAGCTACAGAGGAACAGCAGTCCTGGGTAAGTTACTGGGTAGTAAGTAGTGGGTAAGTTAGTAAGTATAATATCAAGTCAGCTTGATATTATACGCATGTCGATATACCTTACTGGGGGTCTTTGCCTTTCTCCTGCATAATATAGTTACTTTAAGGGCTTCCTTTCACCCCTAAGAGATTTTTATCAAGTTACAACTTGACCACTGTCATTTATAGTGCGATAAAGAAAGATTTATCAAAGATAGTGTTTGGTGTAATAGGTCTGATTAAGAATACCAAAACAAGCCTACCTTTACTGCACAGTAATCAAAGAATCCTGTTTCTGAGAATATGGCCACCAAAAGCATCTACCGACAAAGATGAAGAAAAAAAAGAGTAGCTTGTAACTGAATTATTATGCAAAAATAAAGTCATGTGGCTTGTGGTCCCAGCAAAATTCCTTCATATCTGCCACCATTTTGTGTCTTGTTTTTTCTGAGGATCTGATCACCCTGATATCAAGATATCTATGACAGCTGTCAGATACCTATTGTTAGCACATCGTATGCTGAAATTTAGGTCTCAATATAAACGGTGTGGAGGTGTCGTACTAGTCTGGTTGAATTTTATTTGTAATGACTAAGTAGGCATCATACATTAAACACTCAGTGTATCTCCCTTATGTCTTTAATCAAGAGAAGCTAATGACTGTGTGTGCGCTTTCTGCAGTAATGCTCTATAGAGTACAGAAGATATCAGCTCCAAAAATTGTCTACATTTTCCCACGCTTCCGGGAGGTTTCCTGTCCTTCCATTTTGCTCCCATTAGTTTTGTTTTTTTTCATGGCGAGGGTAGGGGGGTGGAAAAGCAGTGTCAGGAAATAAGAAAAGCTAAGGATTGCAACAGATAATGGCATTTTGTCTATGTACGATGCATATTTTGTGTTACAGTTTAATAACACTTGGACAACACTTTTTACCATAAATAGCTCTGGGCAAAGTGATTAAAATGATATATTATTACAATCTAATCAGCTATTTCTCTTCCATTTCTGGTTTGCTTATTTTGGCTGCAAACATAGCACTGACTAAGACAAAGAAAACCACTTTTTCTAGCAGAGTGTGTTTGAGGAAGGTTTCGAGTAAACAAAATTAACAAAATGAATGAGAGTGATAATACTTGGCACTTAAACAGGTCTTTCCATTTATAGACCTCAAGGATGTTTTTAGTATGTTATCAATATGATTTTATGGATGAAAAACAGAAAGAGATCAACATATTTAAAAGATTTCTCTTCCTTCAGATGTCTGATTATCATTGTTTTTGATAAATCCCTCTAGGGCCAAATTTTCATCCTAACATGTCTCAATAAAAGTACAATTAACAAAATGTTTAACAAGGAAACTAGATATTGAATGTGATTATTTCAAAACATTTAGAGCAAAAGATACATTTTCATTACCATTCCAAACAACAGCGCCAGTGTCTCATAATCAATCCACTCTACCACTTTGACCATACTTGGCCTCTGCAATCAAAAAATACAATTACCAGTGAATACCACAGAACACCTAATTTGTGATTAACTATGGAAACACAAACTCCAATTAATTGTTGAGCCATTTAAATAAGCTACGATAAAAATTAATAAGTGTTTCTACAAGGCACCCAAAAAGAACTCTTTTATTATTATTATTATCATTATCACTAATTCAAAGTACTGCTGGCATCTAAGTGGGTCATTATCAAATGCCTTCATTAGGCTATTGGTTCATCTATTTGCTCCTTTTGTAGCATTACAGAAATAAATGAAAATCGAATTATAGGGTACACCTCAATTTCCTTTTTGCTAACAGAACAGAAACATTCAGCTTCACCCGTGAATAAACTGGGAGGAATTTAAAGGAACATAACAACAGTGATATGGTGACCAGTTATGATAAAAATTGAGAAAATCCATCAGAGGTTTCACTAAATACCAACTAAGAGTAATTGGGGGGAAAAAAACCAAAAGGATTAGAATGTGTAAGCATGAGGTATAATTATTTAGGGTAGCATAAGGCAGTGCATTTCCATTTAGGTTTGATTAGAAACCTGACATTATTGAAAATAATAGTATTAAAGTAAATCTGAATTAAGCTGGAAATGGCTGTACTTAGCTTCCTGAAACTCAGAACAAAATAGCAACAACTGACTTTTTTTCCCCTCCCTGTCTATACCCTAGGCTGTCCTTTTTCCCCATGATGCCTCCCTTCACAATATCTGTCCTAGCATCTCTGTCTCTTAAAAAGATTGCTGTATCTTGTGGCCATTTAAAACAGGGTAAGCACTAGAATTTTTGATATCATACACAGAAACAAAGTGAACACTTATATTTTATAACTTACCTCCCCAACAACAGCTAAAGCAGCTAACGCTGCCAAAGAGCCCAACATCGCTGCAAGGGTTCTGTGAACAATCTGCAATAAACGGTAAGAAATGACTGAAAATCCTTTTAAACATCTCCTTATTCTTAAAAGGAAGGAGGGGAAAGGATAAAAACTCCTATAGTGGATTCTTTTCTTGTTTTTTCTGCCTTTTCTGCCCCAACGGCCTCTCAGAAAGACCTGACCAGAGAACAGCAGATTACTCTGCCTCAGTGTAGGATTTAAAAAAAAAACAAAAAACTCATGCCTGTGAGAAACCCTACTAGGACATCTCAAATAGTACCCAACCAGTAGAAACCAGTAACCCAAGAAGGAAAGCCATTCATCTTTCTTAACTTAAGGATCAAAAAGCTAGGCATCTCACTCTGAGCTAGTCATGCTGGTTTCCCTTCATAGCCCATGGGAAGGAAATGTGTGTTTCAGTAAATCAGATAAATCATTTTTTTCTAGGTGCTTGTTCCTCTGCAACAAAGCAAGCTGAAAGCTAATAGCTCAGACTTAGGGCAGATGAATCCTGCACAGACATACTAGACATTGAGTTTTAGGTCCAGTTTGTGGTCTGGAGTACATATAGATCTGGCAAGTCTGCGCACATACTTTCTTGCTCACACACATAAAAGCCGTATACTTTAGCTAAAATTCACTGGACACCTTTAGCATACTCTCCTCAGTTCCTCCAAAGAAGCATACAGAACTGATGGCTTGACAAGTGATTTCTCTTCCAGTTGCCTCATGAGTGTCCTCAGCTGCTTTCACCAGCGCTAGACTAACCAAGCCTTGAACAGTGCTTTTCGCCATCTCTAGTGCTTCTCTAACACACAAGCAACACATCTGAAAACAGGATCCAAACTTCCAAACACAACAAAACAGTTAAGTAAATATTCTTTTAATAATGTAACAATTTAAACACAGTAAGGACTTTGTCCATGTCTATGTATCTAATGACTGAATTGCACTTAATATGCTCAAGGAGGAAGTATTAAAGCAAACATGCCCTGAAAATGTGCTTTATATTCCAAGTGCTCATTTGTAATTATTTAATCCACCATGTCTGGAAGATCTGTTTCACAGATTGTATAAAATAATTCAGTTAAAGTAAAAATGTAATTAATAATAATTACACTACAAAAGACCTAATCTAATCAACAGTACTTACTATTAATGTGTTTAAATATTATTCAGACTCAAGTCAGAATTATTTCTGAGAAAGAAGTAAGACGGTCTAGAAATATCTCGTTTGCTACTAAATTCATAAGAATATTTTGCTGATGAGAAACAATAGGATGTGGACATCTCAAAGCCCTCCTGCCTGCTTGTAAAGGAAAGAAGAAAAGGAGACATTTGACTTTGATTTGTTCTTTGAACTAAAAATTTTAACAGTAACATTATTCCTATACAGCAAAGAAATTTACCAAATGACTAGAAAAATAAATATATAATTGACTAATTTTAAGAGCTGAAAAAAAAATCTGGTTTATTCGCCTGTGTTTTTGTTTAAAATACGCTGGAGAATAACCTACCCATTGTGACGAAGTACACAGCACAGACTACATATCCAACCAAATCCCACAGCAATGTGTGTGATAAGTCACTATTTCATCTTCAATTTCCAGTTTCAGAATCTTAGTACAAAAGCACATGTATGGCCCTTCTGATTCTGCAAGGTTGGGGGGCATTTGATACATTTGAGAACTACTGAGACTGACAATGGGATGCAGCAATTAGGTCTTAGAGTTCATTCCAATAAAAGACATGAAGGAGAGATGTCCATCAGGGAAGCAGATCAGCTTCTTACCAGGGCAAAGGAAGTTCAGAAATAAATTACTGGGGAATCCTTGGTTGTCCTCAGACTGGAGGTTTTCTGCTCATCTAATCACTCTCATTAGCTGTCTGTTTTGCAGTTCTCAGAAAGATATCATGCGTTTTCTGAGATTTGATTGCCTGTAGAACTTTTGGATTGTTACTTTTCCATATTGCCACATAAATGGTTTTGCTGTCATTATTGTACACTTCATTGTCTATACTGGGTTGACTGCATTCTCAGTTTCTAAGAGTTTGTTGTCACCTGCGGGTGAAATTTGCTTTAACTTCTCCAGAAAGGTGGGGGAAAAAATCCATACTAATGGTGTCATCCCTCAGCTCCTTCATCCTGGTGATTTTTCAAGATGCGTATACAGAGGTAGATTAGATCCTTAAGAATGAACAATGAATATTCAGGTGCAAACCTCTACTGCAAAAAACTTGTCAAACATGCAACTCTTCATTCTGGCAAATTATCAAGTGCAAACTATGTAAAACCTAGGAAGTGCGCTTATGTACAGATGTAATTATTTAAAAGCTGAGATTTGGGAGAGGTTTAGGAAAGGGTGAATTACTCTAATTTTCTTTTCACATAGAACAAACCCCACAAAAACATATATATTCATAAGGGCATTTTTAAAAGCTTACAAATTAAGAAATCAAGAGATACAGGTTGTAAATTATGCCACACTTTGAACCACAGTTCCACCCTTTACCTGTGTCATTTGTATCTCTGGAAAATCTCACACTTGGGAGGCAAAATTCAGCTATTTTTCTTTTGGAAAATAGTATGGACCTGATCCAGACCCTTTTGAAATCTGGAAAGAGGATGAATGCCATTTCATGATGAATCTCAGAGTGCACCCACAAGTAAAAGTTCAGGTACAGAATCAAAAGAAGAGCTCAGAAATAAATTAACACAGACATTTAGCCCCAGGGAAGTTGAGAGATTTGGTGGACTTCTGAATATAGAGACATTTTGAAAGATGAAGTGAGAAATCATCTCTATTTAGTTGATCCTTCTCAGGCTTGAGAAAGTATATCTTTGTTCATTCTTTAGTAAGCAAAGACAATTGCCCTAAAAGAACCCTGATTCATAACAAGTTCCTCTTTCAAACAGGAATAGCCTATGAGATCACAAATTTTGGTTGGCTGCCTGACCTGTTTGGATAGAGTCTCCATTTTACAAATTAAGTACTGAAGCAGAGAGAAATGACAGCCCAAAAGTAAGCTATGTTAACAGCAAGACCAACTAAACTCAAGTAATAAGTCCAGCCCTAACCTCTGGTCAATACAGCCATTTTAAGTAGACCTATGGAGTTAGAGATAATAACAGCTACAGACTGAATAGTCTATCAAAGTCAGTCAAAGAAACTCAGAGATTTATTTCTGGCTGTGTTTCATGGAGTGGAAGACACTAATGGTCCTTCCACATACAGTTAGTACCAATGATACACAGGCTCTGGATAACTAAGAGGAACTGTTTTGGACAGTGGGATTATAATATGTATTTGCACAAGATTCAGCATAATGCATCCTCAGCAAAGACACTGATGTAGTCAATAATACTTGCGGCTCATTCTATGATAATATATCTTCACTTTCCTCTCTATTTTATCTCTCCGTTCCAAAATCCATCTCCCAGAGCTGATAACCTCTTGCCTGGACTACTGTTCTGCTACACATTTGCATTCCTTTCACAAAAATCAACACTGGAATTCTTTGAACTCCACACACACATTGCACAAGCTCTTCTCCCTTTGTCTTTCAGTCTGTCTCCTACCCACATTTCTGTCACTTGCACACAAATGCCCCCTCACATGCTCCCATCCTCTCTGGTCCTTCTCAGTGGGTCAAAGCCACATGGCAAAGTGACCCCTTATTTTCTTCTCACTCTCTTATTTCTTCCCCACAGGATGGATTGCCACAGTTCACTGGTTCAGTCAGGCTGGCCACTCTGTAAAAAGCACTTCTTATAAAAGTTTCTTGTATCACTTGCTGGGAAGTTTCATTAAAAAAGCAAGCAATGGCCATGGCGACAGAAAAGGCAGGACAGAGCAGGAAGACTCAAAGCCTGTGTTCTTGCAGTCTGCTCCCCACCTCCCAGCCTGACTACAAACCTTATAACCTCTTCAGGAAAGGGGCAGCCTCACCATCAGAATCATCCTCATATTTGTCTGAAGAACACCTAGCAGTGCTGACTCAACGATACCACAAAGGATGATGCTTGCTTTTTACAAATGAGCAATACATACCACTACTGAAAACAATGCAGCAGTCTAGATTTTGTCCTTTACAATGCACAACCCAGTTCTGGAACTCACTGACACAGGATATCAGTTAGGCTGAGAGCTTAAATGAATTTAAAAAGCGGAATGGATATTTACAGAATTATATACAAGTAACGAAAACATCCAGAGCTGCAACAATGGAGGCAACAGCATCAACAACATCATCAACAATGTGCCGGTGGCAATAGCAACACCATAGGGTCATGTTATAGGGTCAATTTATAGTGGATAGAGATTAGAAAAACTTGCTCAGTGGGTATTTTGTTTCATAATTGTCTGTAGGTAGTTTGTCTCATAATTGTTTGCTGTGTGATAATGTGCTGAATGCTGGTATCTCATCAGGTACAGATGAGATAGAGCAGCAGAAAAGAAAGGTCAGTGGAGCCAATTGCATCTGCTTGATTTTCTTCATGCTCACCTATATTAAAGAGGCAGTCTAACCAATACCAGTAGTGAGGGTGCAGCAACATATTTCTCCCTCAACTGGTGACAGCTCCTAATGCTTTCCCTCCTCAGCCCTCCTCCTTTCTTGCTTGCTCCCTACACAAGTTCTGCCACTGCTTCAGCTGCAGGGCACTCTTGCCAGCTCCTGTGAATCCCTTATGGTGGAGGTGTAGACAATTTGTGCAAAAGAAATGATAAGGGAAAATTAATTGCCTTAGAATTACTTACTTAAGCAGGAGAGAGTAAAATCTGTAGGGATTTTCATGAAACAAAAGAGAGTTACTTGATGCAGTTTAGAAAGCATAATTTATACTAATGAGGTATTCAGGGAAGGGCTAAAGCAGCAGGATTCTTGTGGCAAACATGTAGAGTACAGCTGCTGAAAGCTCATGTGCATCAAGGACCATAATGTGACTACAAGTCACTTTACTTCACAAAGTCAGCAATGGCAAGAATAGATATTTATATCTTTGTCTGCAGACTATAACACTATTTATAGGTATTCTGTACACACAGCCATGCAAACCATAAAATAAGACTTACACTAAGTTAAACTTTTATGAAAATTGTATTACTAAACTCATCTTCATAAAGCAAAATATATCAAAACTGCATCACTGTACATAAGTATGCATTGTTTTCAAAAGTAACGAGACAAATGGCTTACTCATTTTCAAAGAATTTCATGGTGACTCAATATAATAGTACAATCATATGCATAAAACATGTGACCAAGACAGTTTAAGAACACAGACTGGAAAGGTCTGTGAACTTGGAAATATAAGCTGCCTGATTTAGTATTAATATGCATTCTCATTAATGTTCAATAAATTGCTGATCTCTGTAATCTGTGAAAATAACATTCAATGTACATTCAAAAACTCTTTATATAAGGTCATATTCCCAACGCAAAAATACTGCTTCTCTAAAATAGAAACATGAGATTCTATGGCAAACTATGAGACTCCTGAAGAATGTCTGCACAACCCCAAAGTAAGAAAGCACTGATCTATGACATTCTGCTATAATATCCATTTTCACTCAGACAGTGTGCCAAATTACTTGTTCTGATTCAATGTCAGTGGAGAGATTCATGGTATAAAAATCCCTGCCTTAAGGGAAAGGCATAGAAGGCAGCATTTTGCCACTTCCTAATGCAATTATTGGAAATACAAGATAACGTTACTCAAGATGATTATCTTAAATAGCAGGTGATAAAAAGTAATGTTATATGGCATCCAAGATAATTTAATGCCTGTATTGGTTCACTTTTACCCTTATGGTATGTTCACTCACGAAGCCAAGAAATACAAAGTAGGGATAATTTTTTGCTTTTGTCTAGAAAAGGTAGCCCCACAATTCTATGATTAAATTTCACCAGTTGACATCATTTTTTTCTACATGTAAATAGCAGTGCAAAGAAAGAGAGGAGAGAGAGACTGAAAGAGATCAGATTATGTTCTGTGAATAAATTATTCGATTAATTCATTCCCCTCTTCAATACAGAAAATGTATAAGCCAGTCCTGGATCTTGCAAAGTTATTTGTTATTCATCATCAAAGAATTTGAATGAACAGCTTTCAGTCTTTTAATTGTCTATGAGATTTCTTCTTCAATAACCTCACTGCTTGCTGTTCTTACAGAAAACTGGACATTGAACTAACTAGTTTAAAGTAGCCCTCTGGTAATGCAAGGGTAAACATATCATTACTGTGTGACGTGAACAAGATTGTATCTGAAAATTACATTTTATGCCTCAGAGGACCTAGAGAAAAAGCAAAGGTAGAGAAAACAGTAAAGTCCACAGAAAGAAGGGAAATGACATTTGTACAAATGTTGGCCAGAGGATCCAGAAGAGGGTTTATTCCTATATCATGAGGGTTAAAATAGATGCTTGACTGCTACAGTCTGGTTTTGCAAATAATCTCCCAGCTCAGAATATTGCCAATGAGAACTGGAGATGGAAGGGTATAGCACTGTACATAGTAAGATTTCTCTCTGATTCATACAGAATACAAAAAGAGGCATCTGTCATGCCTATATAATTACAGCTACCAGTGGGTGTTTTCCAGCCTTTACCTGTTAAGATAGCTCTGATATAAAAAGATTATTTTTATACATCCCCAGGAAACTTTGGAAGGGAAAATCGGACCACATCTGACTGTGAGCCTCTCAGAGTCAAATTTAACAAGTGTATCATTGTTATTTGCTATAAATTTGGACTTCTATCTTGATGAGAAAATGGACAGAGGCACACACATATAAATGGGCTGAGGCTCTGTAAATCTGGGACTTGAGTCAGCTGGGATTAATAGAAAGCAGAGCCCTGTGGAAAGCCAGCATAAAGACCATTTTTATGTGCCTATGAGTCTCACTCCTGTAATATTTTAGGTACAAAAAACATTTGTTATATGAGTAAAGTACAGAGATCAAGTCATGAGCCACTAAAGAACTAATGTTGTCATGTAAGACTGCTACTGTGGGCTGCTGTGACCAAAGTTGCTGGATATCAACAGGCTGCCCTGGAAGCAATTTTTCAGTCTGGAAAAGCCTTTGCAGTTTGGGAACATTTGCTGTTTCCCATCAGAAAACAACCAAGAATTCTGGAAACTGAAGAAGATACCACCAGCTATATTTCACCATTTTTCTCAGTGTCCGCAAGACTAACAAGATTGTGAATGTGTAATGTCAAGAAATTTACACAGAGCAAGTCAAGAAAGCGAGGCACAAACCTATTTTAGTTTCCCTTTCTGAATCTTTGTTAGTCACCTTTAACAGTAGCATAATATGACCAAACAGAATTACAGCCTTGCACTATAAACACTATGGCAAACAGCAGCACCCAAATTACTTTCCCAGTGAACTATCTGCTCTAATCAGGAGCATCTCTGGCAAATCTTTTGTCCCTGATGTCTCCTCTCTTTCTCACTCCAGTTCTCATCTCCAGCATTTTTTCTCTTTAGATTGTTCCATCAAATCTCCCTCCAAGTCTCCCCCTTACATTTTCTCTGTCTTGGTTGTTTATTTCTTTTTGCCCTTGCTCTTGCTGAAGGAAGACATCATTTGAGGCCTCAAAAAGAAGCTGAGTGGCTCTTTTCCCCATTTGTATGCATTAGAAATATATGTGTGTTCTAGCACCTTGTTTAAATTTTAAGACATCATGGCTCTCTACCCCTTTGGTTGCCTTAGGCAGGATAGAAGCTGAACAGCAGCATTCAATTAAGCTAATTTAATGTTCTATTGCCTGTCTCAAACAGAAAAAAACAACATACATAGTATGCAAGGCAGGGCAGCACATTTGTGCTTGACAGTCTTTCACAAATTCACCAAATACAGCTCAAAATTAGTCTTAAAAGGCAATAGAGAATAGAAAATGGACATCTGGAAATTAGTTTTACACAAAGTGTTGAAAATATCACTCATTATTATAGAAAAAATAGCATTCTGCGAGAAGTGAAGCCTGGATAACAGCATCTTTTAGAGCTGACAATCTCATCTAGTCCTTAGAGTAGCAAGCAGCACCATCCAGTGGCAATTTTTTACTATTAAGTTCTTAATTAAGGCCAATTTACATGCTACAGAAGTACCATAACATCTAAGAGAAGATATTTTTCTTTAAAGCACACACACACACACTCAGCAGAGACAGACTTCTACCAAAATAGATTAAACAATTAGGCAATAACGGGTATAAAATCAGCATTCATATTGGATTAATAATAGCATTAACAAAAGCATTCTTACAACATGTCAAGCTAGGATCATGCTGAGGATTTTGGTTATTGCTCTATTATATTTTTGTTTGAATTTAAACTTTTCCTGTTTTTGTCTTTGCTTCATTTACATTTCCTTAGTTGCAGTGACAAGCAGCTAAAAGATAGCTGTAGTTTGTCTAACTGGTTCTGGCTCCTCTTTGCTGGCAGTGTCTCTGCTCTACCCAAGTGGTAGGAATCCTGGCACCTCATCTGTACTGATCCACTGTTCCTCATATAAGGAGCAACATGTAATGCTCCTTTAGAGCATTAAGGTCATTTTGAGTCTCTCCAAATGCGCAGAGGTCTCCTCATCCTCCCCAAAACAAAAAAAGGCAAGGAATGACTCTAAGCACTGATATTCCACACTGCTTAATTACTTGCTTGGTCCCAGGCTTTATTTTGGGCCTCTGCAACTCTGTGGGAGAACATCTATGGCACAGTTTTGGGAATAATTCACTCTAGGGGACAGGACAGATGGATCTGTCCCGTGTCAGAGTCTCCTTGCTCTACACAGTCCTCCAGCACCTATCTCAGCAGGCTTTGCCACCTCCAGCACCCCCACATGCCTTGATGGCATTCCCCATGTCCACCCTCAGTTTCATGTCTTAGAAACATTACTTGTGTGGACTGCAAGACAGTCCTCATCATATTGCACATTTTGAGCTGTGAAAAGGAAGGAAGGAAGGAAGGGAAAGAGAGAGAGAGAGAAAGAGAGAGAGAGAGAAAGAAAGAAAGAAAAAGAAAGAAAGAAAGAAAGAAAGAAGGAAAGAGAAAGAAAGAAAGAAGGAAAGAGAAAGAAAGAAGACATTTAAATAGTAATGATGCCTTAGGGTCATGGAGACATCAAAAGAGACCCACAGCTATGTGCTGTCCGGGAAGGATGCAGCCAGAGGGAGCTGGTTTTCCAACCTGTGCCAAATTAAACATAGCAAATGGCCTATGAATTCTAAAATGCCTCTTACCCACTATAGAAGGAGGATGGGGGTATTTAACAGAAGGAATGCTTTCAAGCTAGATTTTTCTCCTGGATTTCATATTTTAGGTTGCACCATGCTGGATTCCGACTCCATGCAACCGACGGAGTCTGCAACCTAGAGGCTGTGATGCCTGCCTAGAGCTGGGGAGTTCAGTCTCTGGGCTCTGGCTCCAGCTCTTGGTTCCATTTCCATAGCAGGTGATGGAGATAATCAAGATGGTCTCTTCTGTTCTCCAACCAGGAGGAGCAGTCTCTCAAGGAAGGAAAAGCGCTCACTAGCTCTGGCTCAGGAAAGCATGTCTGCCCTGCTGGAAGCTGGCCGGCACACGYCGGAACACTGGCCTTCCGGATCTGCCCTAATCTTGTGCTCTTTCACTCCTTTCCACCACCAGACAGGAGGGTGGACAAGGGCGATCTTTTATCTTGCCCTGTGAAATACGGCTCAGACTCTTCGCCAAAGAGAGAAGATGGTTGGTACTGATAATCTGCCCCTAATTTTCTGCCAGCAGCTAAAGCACTGTTTTAATTCCTCTTCATAATTCTTCCATCATAGCATGACTGGAAATAAAAGCAGCAGGGATATTTTCTTTCCCACAAAGGCCAGGGAGAGCAGCAGCTATGATTTTCTTTTTCACACTGTCTTTTCCAATAGAGGCTATGGATTTTCTTCTGTCCATTTGCTACCAATCTTTTGCCAGAATAAATGTGGAGGTGGGAACACTCTAATCCACCCTCTTCTCTGTCTGTATTTAAATAAAAATCAATATGAGAATGGATGGGAAGTGAGAAACCATGTCAGCATGGCTGACAGCAAGCTGATCATTGGTTTCTACAACTTTACTCATTGGAAAAATTCTCCCTCAAGATCATCCTGTTGCAATCACTCAGTATTACGTTTTGTATACAAATGAATATTGTCTTTTGTTTTCCCGTTCCCTCTCTGCTGCATAATTTTCCCTGTGCAAATAAATAGCGACACTACTGGAAATAAGCAAAAAGTGGACTGTGTGAGCGTAGACTGTAGTAATAACAAACATCATATTTCATTTGCAAAAATGCTTCCTGCAAGGATACATTGGCTCAGCCAGCCCACAGTGCAAGACAAATGGTCAGAATAAACCACATACTATAATCTGTAAAAATTTTACTGTATATAACTAATTTCTGCTGGTTAGAGGCTATTAAAAATCACTCTACTTTGAATTAAAGAAATTAAACTTAAGGGATGCTTATTCATAATTTAAAATAGTTAATAATGGAAACGTAATATGGAAAGAGAGTGACACTCTCCATTTCCACTAAAGTAATAAAAATTGTTATTATAAGTCCATACTTCACAAAGTAAAAAGCTAGAGCTTTTAAGGCCAGATCTTGCACTTTCATATTAGTGTTTTAAGGAGAAATACAGACATGTAAATGTTATTCAAGATGTCAGATCATTAAAAAGTAATTTGAAAGATGCTGCAAGATCTTTTTTAGGGTTACTTACAGGACAGGATGTAAAACTAGATCATAGCTCCTTTGATAAAACAAGTCCTATGGAGGCTCTCACAGAATTTCAAATACCTGCTGATATCATTTATCTGCCATTTGATGTGCTGTTGGTATCTAATATCTTTTTTTTATTTAATAAAATGACTGTTATTCTGCATTTTATTTCTAATTAGAGAAAATCTTTTGTAAAATATTTTTTAAAAGGCAATTACTTTCATATTTGTTTCTTTCGGCAAATTTAAATACCATAAACAGTTAACACTCCATTTTAATCCACAATGGAAAACAAATATATTATTAAAGAAAAATTTTGCATAAGGGCACACAATTAATAATTCATTCAAGTTAATGATCTCTTTTTTAACAATAAATACCTAAGTTACACATACCTTCTTACATATTTTTATTTGATACAGCTCCAGTGTAGCCACAATATGCAGTTAATAAATACTAATAAGAGCTTTATTAATTCAAGAAACTTTCCCAAATATCAATAATTTTTTATAACATTGACAAATATTTTAAGATGTAGATAGGTAGATACATTTATTTTCAAGATAACCAGCATATTATCCCATTAGCCATGTACACATATAAAGGAAAAGGGGGAGAAGTCAAAGGTATCTTAATATATTGCAAAGTGGGAACAAAGAGATTTTATCCATGCCATTTTCCCTGATCATGCTGTACAACCAGAAGCAATCATATACCACTGCTTATTGAATTTGAGTGAATAGGGTTTAAATAATTGTTTTAGTTATATACATAGAAAAGGGCTTTCCTGGAAAAAGAATGGAAATCAAAGAAGGCACAGACAACGTATTTTTCTGCTCCAGGCATCTTCGTTCTTTCAGCTGGGAATTCAAACAGTAAATTTTCTAAGATTTTTGGTTAGAATTTTTCTTCAAATTCTCAGTCAAAAGAAGCAACACATTTTGAGCATCAAGACTAAAAAGAGTCTGTCTTGAAATATATTGTGAACTAATTCAGTATATCAAATCAACATCAATGCAAAACTCTCAACATCTGCACCTTATGCCAGATGTCTCCATAGACCAATGTGAAAACATATTTATAGCCCATCTTATCTACATTCCTCAGTAATCCTGAAGGGTTAAATGGTAGAGCTGAGATCAATAAAGGTAAATCTGACACACGCCTTTCTTTTTTAAACGTACACTTCATTTAATTTTCTGTGCCATGAAGGCTTCCCAGAACAAAACCAAATACTTCATTGGTTTCAGCAAGTCTATAAAATAGCATATCCTTCTAGTTTAATTCAAAAAACACCACAAAGAAACAGGGTTTTTCTCCTTTCTTTTCCAGGAGAGTAGGAGGGAATAGAAGACTGTAAAGAGGTAACAGATCTATATTTGAAGAAAAATCAGTTTCAGGAGAATCAATGGCAAGCTACTGAAGGAAAGGATGGGTACATGAAAAAAAAGAAAAAAAAGGATTTCAGACAGAAAAGGTAAGTAAGAGATGTCCACATAAAGAGAATTAAGGGCAATATACCAAGACTTTCAGGGTGAGAATAGCACAGTGAACGAAGGCAACATGCATATTTGTGTTAAGCACATGAAAGAAATTATTAGAAAACAAAGAGGAAGAAGGGGAATTTTACAGGAAAGATATTTTTATTTTATGATATATATAACATGTAATCACTGATTGCCATCTTAAAAGAAATAAAACTTAAAACACATGCCTGAAGAAACTAGATTCAAAGGCTAAACATGTCTTCTGAAGAACAGAACATCTTGAGACAGTAGGACTTCTGCCACCCACAAGGACTGGTACTTGACATGCATTGTGCTCCTAGAAATTTGATGATGACATATATGTAAACGCCTGCTTCAGGACAGAATTTGCCCTGTATCTTTACACTGGTATGAGTGTGGAGGAGAAGATATTTTACAACAGATATATTTCATTTTTCAATCTGAAATCTCTTACTTCATCAGCGCACTTCCCATAATCTGTTCCCATATCTGCAGGAGGCGGAAACTCTTGCAGCTTGCTCTACTGCTTGCAGTGACTGAGGTAGCAAAGGGCATGTGGAGAACGGGAGGGAAGGATTAAAAGATGAAGAGTATGGAGTTGCAGAGGTCACAGGCACAAGATCTGGGGTTCCTGTTTGGGGAAAAAGGACTGTGCAGGAGGAGTGAGAGGCATGCCTTGGGCTGGCTCTTGTGAGCTGTAACAGATAAAATGCTTCCTCTTTCTTCATCATTATAAGACAATGCGAACACACAGCTCTAAAACTTGCTTGGGTGTCCACACTGTCTGACGCTGGCCCTGTATTGCTAATGATAGTGAGTAAAACAGAAAAATATAAAAGACTGATAAAAGAAGAGGAGCAGCAGCACAGAAGATGAAAAACAATGAGAGATCAGTCCCGCAGCAACACCAGCAATTGATTTCTGTGACAGCGATAACTAATAATGGGATAGCAGAGTGCTATGTTTCGAGAAATCAGGACTTCAGGCAACTTAAGTTTTAAATACTGAACATAAGGTGGGCCACTGTTACATATTCTAACAATATTAACATCTATGTCATGGAAGGGATCCATGAGGGAGTCAAACAACAGTCAAGCTTTGTTTCAATATTAGTTATCGTCAGCTTATATATTTATAGTTTAAAAGTTACTCTAGTTGTAATGTTTGCCATTTGTACAACTATTATGGAAAAAACAGCCAAAATCATCGTGCAACAGGTGACTACACATTTTAAAATTCAGTCAAAGATTACTTATGAAGATCTTTAAAAGAAAATAAACATACAAGATCTATTTCTACCCTTCAAATTGCAGAAAAAATGCTTCTCACAACAGAAATTTTTCCTTGATTCTTTCACAGAAACAATAAACCAATGAGCTATTTTAAAGGTTTTTTTAAAAAACAAAAGGAAAATGTATGCTTTCTTTGGTTTTGCTTTTTAGTTTCAAGCCTATAGTTCCCTTGGTGCGTGAATTGCTCCAAAGTGGTTTTCTATGATGCAAACGTGAAAGCTCAGCCATTACATACATTAAAAACCTGATGTTTTTGCAACTGCTAAAGAATTGCATAGTTTATTTGAAAATAAAAGCTGCATTAAAAAGTATTAAGATTATTTTGGTGTTGTGCTGCATGCCTACATAAATTTAAATCAAAATCCAATCCAGTCCCCCTTCCCACTTAATATTTTATCTCTTCACCCATTTATAAAGTACATAGAGCCAGTTTTAGCCTCATAAATAAATCACCATTCCTGAACCATGTAATCTAAATGTCTAAAGCATCTGTCATGTTGCATGTATCTATTATTGACATTTGATTAGGAGGTGTTCGACTATCTTATTTACCATTTCAGTGGGTAACAGAATGAAAAGCTCAAAGGACACAAGGGATACAGAAGAATAATGAGCATGCTAGACATAGTTATTATGAGGCACCTTGTAGACTTGAGTCACTTCTCTGTTTCATACTAGTAAATCAGATGCAATTCAACTGAGACAATTTATTGAGGCTGTGTGTACTCACATGAATAAAAAAGAGGTGGGCCCCTCTATCTCCTGCTTATTTTAAGATAATCAGATAGTAATTGCTTTTGGTTCAAAGAAGTCTGTTGGAGCCCTGTGCTATTTCTGACATGTTTTCCACCTTTAGTACTGATGTGCGGCATTTTAGTTAGGTATGATACCTCAAGGCTTTGAAATGAAGTTGCAATATATGTTTAAAGTTCATTGTCCCTTGACTGCTTCATGTTAACTCGGACTCTACTTCCTCTTTAAAGAATACAGGAAGAGAACTTCTAAATGTCCCTCATATTAAAAAGTGTGTTCAGTTTAACCTTTTAATAAGTACACTAAATTTATAGTTTGCTTTTGAAGTGTCATAGAAAAAGGAAAAATGAAAGCATTTTTTGCTTTTACACATTTGTCAGCTAATTTGATTAGTTTTTAAGCCAAGACTTTCCCCACCTTTTTTAACCAAGCTTTATCTTTACTCCCACAGCCAAGCTATAATCCTATTAAAAATACAAAAACACTAAGAGGGCCTAATAGAAAAATACTCGAGAACTGTTCTAATGTTAGTATAATAGAATCAGTTACAATTCAGGACAATTTCCTCAAGCATCTCTGAGAACTTTGTTCATGCTCTTAGCAGCGCTGATGGTACAGTAAGGATTCAGACAGTATATTAAAGTCCCAGGATGATACCATTCCCTGTTGCATTTACAATGAAGGGAAAAATTAAAATCAAAGCACAAAACATGACTTACTTCCAGTATGATCAGGACATAGACACCTACTAAGATGATGGATGCAATTGTTACTTGTGCCTCTATATTTGCATGCAGGTATTGATACTTCACAGAGAGAGGAACACTCCCAGGCTCCGGTAGGAAAGCTTGAATGTTTACGAAGATGGTGCCTCTGGAGAAAGAAAGGGAAATTTTGCTTCCTTATGAAATAAAACACCATTAGTTTTATTTATGCACTAATTCTTATTAAATAAATATACATATATTTGTTTGTCTTATATTTTTTAAATTGCAAGCAACTTTTTCAAATATTTTAACTCTACCCCTCTAGATAGCATTCTCTGGAATGTAACTCAAGTACAAACCAGTCTTGGAAATACATTTAAAAATCAAAGGAAGAGTCATGCTTCACTGTCCCTCTGAAGAAGGCAGTGATAGGCTCTTTTTAAAATATTTTCTTTTCCCGTTGCAGTCACATCTATGTAAACTACTATTTCAATGGATCATTTTCCAGTCTGTTAGCCAACCTGTTTAGTATCTCAAAGGTTCTAGTTGTGATGATTTGCTGATTTCTTCTTGAACTTAAGGGTAGTGACCAGTTGTATACAACCTGCAATAGAGTAAAATTTGGTAATATTAATAAAAATTATCAAAAGTGATATATGGCTCTGTTCTGTTGTTGTTTTTTTTTTAAACCTCTTTTTTTCTATCTTCTATGCCTTTAGGAGAAATGTTTGTGGACAAACATTTCCACACATACCAGCTTAAACCCCTTCTACCTGAGTAGGTATGTCAGAAGCACGCAGGTGCAGAGTCACTGGTGTCTGCACAGCTCTCTTTGAACAGTGCCGCAAACTGTATAGCCCTTAGCCCAAGTCTCCTTTGGTCTCTGTGTGGTGCCCCTGTGACCTCAAGATATTTCTTCTTAAATTCAAATTGCTTGGAAAAAAGGGAGTTAAAGCCCATTAGAGTGGTGCTTTTATAGCATGATGCTGAAGACACTCTTTTGCTTGCCTTGGCACGTTTGAGGGGGAGACCTGCCAGGAGAATGTTAGAGGACTGTGTAGGGGAACACAGCCAAAGATGGTGAAGTCTCCACCGTCCTCCTGCAGGCAGCCATCCCTTGACTGACCTGTCCTCTAAACTGCAGGGAGATTTACTCTCAGAGACAACAATATGGTTCATTCCCAAAGACTGCCTGGGAAAAAGATAACATACATGAGGTACAGAGGATGAGAGGTCCAGAAGCAGCCTCCTACCCCTAGACATTAAGATGAGCAGATGGTAAAATTTGCTCTTCATGCAAAAAAGAAAAAAAAAACTTTCTGAAACTTTACACTTACTTACTATACACTCTATTCAGGCAAGTTTAGCCACATATGGTCTTCAAATGTAGATCCAGAGACAGTATCTTTTTTAATGAAAAGGAACTTAGAGATACTTTAAACTCAGTTAATTGTAGCCTAAATTCCCATTCCTGTCCTGACCCCATATCCTACAAAGTACAGAAAAACAGCTTGACTCGCTAACTTAGAACATATGATGAAAAGAAATATTTGAGTTCCATACAAACAGGGTAGATTATTTCAGCTAGCTATTCCTTTGATTGTGGGAGGACCCGCCGCCGGTGTGTCAGCAGGTGGTGGGTTGCTGGAGCAAACTGTACTCTGGCTATCACACAGCAGCTCGAGGATCCCTGGGGATCGCTACCACCAGCACAACTTAGAGCTGTTTTCTCATCAGTGGGATAGGTGGTTTAAGAAAATAATTGCCATTACAGTACTGTTTGCTGAGCTGTGGGACTGTTCTTGTGCTGTAGGCAGTGTAAGTGGGAATACTACTGACATTGTTCAGCTCTGCTGTCACTGGTATAAACAGGCCAATTCACAAATACAGAATCAGAGGCAGTTGTTTGTGTGTCAAAATGTTATTTATTCAATGATGAAGCTTACTTTCATTTTTCAGTGATACACAATGACACATCATAAAAGATCTTCCTCCTTCACTGAATTCTCTGGGAGAGAGCAGCAGGAAGTTGTTGCAAACAACATGAACAATAAAAAAAGCCTTAAGAGAAATAAAGCCATTTAGTGTGACATGTTTGAGAAAAAAAACATTGCACCAAAATGTGAAAATGTATTTCAGTGAGTGCAAAAAGGCACTTTACACTTGCTTTTTCCTTTCAAAAAGACTTTTGAAACTTTGCCAATTCTGAATACAAGAACCTCTATGCTAAGTGTGAGGCCAGAGGCATAAGTTTAATAAAATTTTGATACAGGAAGCTAAAGTGAGTCTTACAAAGATGAAAGAAAATGCAGCTTCACTATTATCCTAATATTGTTTCTAAAGCTGACATTGATATACATTTCACATCAGGGAAAAGCACGACCTGCTAACCCACCCAGTGGTAATGGAGATACAAGTAATAAAGCACATCTCAGAAAGAGTGAAAGAAAATTTGAAGACCATCACCTGCTGCTGGCGTCTCCTTCTTGATCCAGCATCTTCAGTCTGGCTGATTTGTACTACAACGTATTCCTCTGTTTGCTGGTCAGCTACATCTGCTACAAAAGGGCCTCCTATATCTAACTTCATCAGGGCAGAATCATGAAAATCTGTAAGATTCATAGCTGTCAATAAAGTTGTTAAGGTATAAACTTCCAGTAAAAACAAGCATAAGACTACACAAATTCTAGGGAAAAAAAACCAGAAATTAGTCAACTTGTATTGAAAACATATTGCTCACTTAAAATGTTTAGATTTATTCAAAGAACAAAATAGATGTTTGTTTCCTCACCAACTACCACTATTTTAGCCTGGCTTCCTAAGAAAACAGGACATGCAGCATCACACTAAATACATCCGTCCCTTCCTAATGGCTTTTGAGATCGCTCACAGTTTCAGCTGACACTGTAGATGTAGATGTAGATCTACAGCTGACACTGTAGATGCTCCAAAATAGTTTACGAAAATCCACAGAGATACAGAAAAGTAAGACTGTTTAAGTGCCTGTACTAGATAAAAGGCTGTATCATTAGCTCAGCAACTTAAACATTACAGAATTCATACAGGTTTCTGAAAACATTGTGGAAGCTGCAACTACAGGAAAAACTAAGCCAGAATGAATGGCCTATTCATGCTAGGCAAATTTCCTTTTTGGTTGAGATTTCTCTCATTCACAAGTTTTCTAACATCCAAAAGGTGCATATTCAAGCTTCTCCCAGTACTCATGATCTCCTTCTCCCCCAGCCTCCCTTTTCTTCCTTTTTTTTCCCCTCTATCAGATATCTAGCATGAGGTGTGGTCAATCTACATTCCTAGTAAAAAATATTTAAAAATTCAGGCAACCGTGATACACAAATCCATTGGAAGCCTGGCTCTATTAGTTCCAATGCCTCAAGGATTGTTTAAACTCTGCAGTGCTAGAAGTCCATTTCTGGCATGGCTGAGAAAGAAGCATCAGTGTGGGTTTGAAAAGGGAAAGCCTGAGTTTTTAACCCCTTCTTGATTGTTCGGTTACTATAACAGAATGACTTTGCAATTCTTTTGTTACTGTCTGTGGCCAGATAGAAAGTTAAGGCATCACCAACAAAAAAATTTTGCTAAGACAGGAAAGAAAAGACTTGATTTTACATATATATGTGCTGTTGAAATCACGTGACATAAGCACATCCTGGAGTGTCTTAAGGATCTTAACATCTGACATTTAACTGAGCATATTACAAAGAGCAAATTGGCTGGAAAAAATGTACAAGATTATTTACCTAGTAGAAGCTTCTGAGAAAGAAGCTTAATGAATAGAATTAACACCCATAGAATTCAGAGATTTCTACAGGAGATGAAAAAAACAATATTAGAAAAAACAATAATTGCAATAAAACAATATTAGAAAAAAACCAATATTAGTTAGACGGGACTCAGTACAGTGCTGTATCCTGTCTCCCAGTGAGCCCCAGTAAGGCCATCGCTGGCAGACCAGGCCCATGCTCTCCTCTGGCAGGGAAGGCTTGGTGACATTATGCAGAGTTCCTTCAGCTTTAGAAGTGAATTGTTGCATCTTTCCACATTCCCAGCAGGAAAGTGCATCTGGACAAGAGATGTCTCTCCCACTCTCACCCGAAATATATCCTAGCAGATCTAACAGCGTGTGACCGGCCCATGCATTGCGAAGCAATGTAAATGCCACCCTGCTTAGCACAGTGAGCAGAGCCATCACCAGCATAGCCACTGTGATGCCATTCTTAAACAATGAACCCCTCAAGCACCTATTTGCTTAAACGAATTGCACAGGAAAGGATTAAAAAAAAAACAAAAACCAGATGCAATAGATCAGAACAATTCCAATCAAGAGAATTTCCACACAGGCCTTAGCAACTGTAAATATAAATTACAACAGTTTCTGAAGGTTTTAAGCGTGACTTAGCATCACAGTTTTTCCGTGTCCTAATACAGTGATATTAGTCTCCACTGGAACTACAGCTATAGCTTTAGCTAGAGACATTAATTATAGCTTCTAAAAGGCCTGCTGACCTGAAGTCATTAACCCAATGATTTGGGACACTTCTGACAGTCTGCATTTTATTAGGACTGCAGTCAATAATTTATGTCTACAAAAGCTTCAGGTGCATATAATTATGGCAGCTCCCTTTTAAGCAATACTTTTAAAATAAATCCTGTAATTACCCAGGTGACACATTCAGGAGCTATTACAAAGGATGCTTAAAATTAAAGGAGAAAAAAATGAAACCTTATTTTGCAGAATAGTGGTTCCTTCCTGCTTTTCATACAAAGATGAGGATACTTCAGATGTTTTTTCCCATTCCCTTCCATGCATTTATGAAACTGCTAGAAAGAGCCCTAGCAAAAAAAAAAAAAAAAAAAGGTTCTCCTTCGATTGCAAGTGAAACTGAACATCATTCAAAGGTCTGAATTGAGGCACTGAAATCCCCTCAGAGTTATCTTTCTCCAAACAATATTTAGAGACTCTGTCATAATTCCGTTGTTATACTGCAGCAGATCACAGCCTTTAGGAAAGGTAGAATCAAACTAAACCAGGGGAATACTTCAGCCACTCTTATATAAATCAAAATGAGATTTTTTTACCAAGCTATTCTTCGGAATACTTTTGTTCTGCCTTATCTCAGTTTTATATTTTGCTTAAATTGCCAGAATGTGATCTCTTCTCTATTTTAATCACTCAAATGTGACTTTAACTTATGGGAGAACTATCTTTTTACTTCTAATATTGCCTCTTCCTCTGCAATTTAACCATGCTGGGATTTTGGGTCTTTCCTGAGCCTTTTTTACAATGTTGCCTCCAATATGTGCCTTTAATGCAAAAAAATATCTCTGAGGAGATTTACAGCCAGAGCTGTCATTTTTTATTTCATTTCAGCTAAGCTGCCTCATTTTTATATAGTTCCATTCTTGAAATTATATTACTGCTGTGAATTATTTTGCTTCTATCAAGGGATCTGGGTTTGTATATGCTTTGTGCAACATTACACAGTGGCTTTCTATATTTACATCTGGAACCAGTTCAGGTCCACAGCTCGGAACTAAACTAAGAGCTGTTTTCCCCTTCTGGGTTTTCTCACTTGCTGCTCCTAGAAGGGTTTGAAGGGTGTCTGAAAGTCATCTCACATCAATTTATTTTTTTGTAGCTTATGTAGATAACATGATGGAATGGGATGCAGTGACTAAACATTTAAATTGTCATTCATTCACCTAAATTTATATTTCTACACTGTGGACATCTGTATCTGAGTTAGTTACTCTTCTTCCTTTAAAATCAGTGAAAAGAGGGTGCTTTTAGGATGTAATTCATTGTCTGATTTTAGACCACCACATTAAGATCAAAGGACTAACTCATTAAAAGCATCTATTCTCTCTGTTAACTATAAAGAGAGCCTAGGATGACTAACTCAGGGGTAGCTGAGATGAGTCACACCCTAAATAATAGTGAGTCCCTGCTTTACCTTCCATCATGGCATTTATTCAGTATATGAAGTACTAACTGAAATGCCATGATTGACAAAGATAATCTGTCACACTTCCATGCAGATGGCTGACTTCATGCTTTCTTTAACATCTGCTTGCATCACCTACTCCACCTACTATGAAACGTACTTTGAGATTCCTGTGTCCACTGATTGTCTTTCACCAGGTTTCCAAGGTGCTTATTATGCCATTGATCCTGACTTATGACCAGGTTAATCATGCTAGTTTATTAAGTTTCTAACAACACTTTAAAAGAGACAAATATATTTGACCCGTATCTTAGTATTTACTTTCATGTATTGTCCTTAACTGAAGTTATTTCTACACTGATCTTTGAAGTTTTCTCTTTTAATCTTATAGATTGCTGTCCCATCCCTATAGTGAGGGTGTTTTTACTTTGTCCCTTCACAGTGCACCATGCTGAACCACATGTTCTTCTGTACCTGCTAGGTTTCCCCATCTGAAGAATGCTCTATAGCTTTCTTTTTTCTTTTTAAAGCATCAGCAGTCTGGTTCCACTGGAACCCACCCTTCCTCTATGCACTCCCTCTGTTGCAGAATTTTCCTGAGTTCTTAATGAACTCTTCTTTCGTATAGCATTTTCTCAACGAGGTCTTCAGATTCTGCTTCACTGGCTGCCTCTACATGTGGTCCTGGTCCTCACCTACCTACTCAGTAGCTTGAACACTGCCTGCAGGACAAAATGCTTAGTACAGTTCCAACAGCACCGACAAATATAAGAGATTTTTAAATGTGTTCTGCAGTGAAAAATGACTGAGGAGTATCTGACAGTAGAGGACTAGGTTAACAAAATAGAATAAATTCAAAGGGATTAGAGAAGTAGTTTCATTCATTCAATTACTTTATGCTCCCTGGGAGAAGAACCTATCTTTTCAGGACCTCCACAGAGTCAGAAAAATATATTAAATTCTGAGTATATTCTCTGCATCACAGTCTCTTTTTCTATATATACTTGTGGTTCAGGGACTGGGAAACATGATTTTTCAGTACCACTGATGGTCCTGGCATTATGATTACAAGTTTTCCTAGTAACCTTTTCTTGCTCCATAATTAGCCCATTTGCACTCATCATTCAAACTCATGCAGCTTCAGTTAGGAATTTGATGATAAGGTCAGCACATTTAGCCATCTTATGTCTTCTTGGTCTATAGCCTCCCCCATCACCATCAATATGTGGAATTGTTCTAAAAAGTTCCACTGAATTCAACTAAAATGAAAAAAAATATCCTTAGAATTTAAGTTTCAATATATTGTTACAACTGCAATACATCTACTACTTCCTGAATTTGCATTCTTAATTCTGGACTGAGCATCAGTCTGAGCATCTGCTGAGGAGGGAGGTAAGTCACTAAAAATGGGCACTGACTGGTCAGTGTGATATCTCTGACTTTGTCTGAATTGGACTGACTGTAGACCCATTCAGCCTTGACTTGAGATGTTGTATTTTCATTAATTTTTTTTTTCTGGCGGTGGCACTTAAAGAGCAAGTGAGTAAGAAACCCTTTACATTAGGTGTTGTGCAAATATGTACCTTGCTAAATATCAGTCCTCACTCCAAGAAGTTTATGATGATATATCAAACAGATAAAGCAAACAAGCAGATCAGGACTGAAAGGATTTAAACATATATTAAAAAAATGCAAAATACTTGGCCAATCTGGGAAAAATTCACAATCCACTCCCTAGTTATTATCAGGTTTTGGGTACAAGAGAGGTAAGCTTTGATGAGCAGTCTGAAAAAGGAAAATGAAATTCCTTCACCTAGACTGACTAAATTCTCCCTCACATATAGGGGGAACTGGCACAGTGCAAAGGCTTTTGAAAGGGAAGCAAACAAGAATGTTACTGAAACACTTGTCAGGGATAGGGTAAAAATGGAAATTCACAGCTCAGTGAGCTAGGTGTGAGCCTATTGTCTTAGAAATGTACTAGAAGATGTTATACCTTTTCTTATGAAAAGCAAACATTTCTAGTATTGAGAAGTGTAGAAATAGGAATAATTATGCCAGAGGCAGTGCAAGAAAAGAAGGTACTATATCAGAAAGACATATCTTTAAATGACAGTGAGCTCGTGCACAGTTTGATTGCATAATTCCTTATCAGCATCCATGAATCCCCATTACTTTATAATTTCAGAAAGCCTAGCTCTATTCCAAAGGCTAGTGCACAGTTCTGTTCCAGCTGACTCTTCCACACTGCTTGAGTAAAATTAAAAATTTTACTCAGGTCTGGGCAGAAGTTGTTAGAAACACATTACAAGGAGAAGTACAGGAACAAACAGTATATTTAGCATTTCGGAACATTCTTCAAAATTGAAAACTTACGTAGTAGGGGTGAAGTAAAGAACTACTTCTTATTCTTTCTGTGGTTATCCAGTTAATGGAGTGAGGTTCCTTGAAAGTTTGAATGGCCAAACAGTTAGAGAAAATAATGTTTTAGAAGTATTTGTAACTAAACTAAGAAATGTTGGGATTTATTCTGACTCTATATTTTTTCTTCTGTTTTGAAAATCTGCTTTCCAAAGGCACATCATCTTATTAGTTATGATGCTTCCTACTTAACATACAGCCTTTCAGCAAAGATCTGAAAATGTTTCACAAATTTTCTCTAATAAGGTCATTGAATCTTGCTTCCTGCAACAGAGGGTCCTCCAGTCAGACTCTAATATAAATCTAGTTCTCTCTGGTATTAGAGAACTGACTGTTAGAACTTAAGTCAATAAATCGCAAGTGGTGAAAAAAGGCACAATATCCCCACTACTTTGAAAATTATACTAAATCCATTGAATTTGGATCTAGTGCCAATAGAGAAAACAGTATTAAAACACATCTGAGAGACTCAAAAAGCTTCTATCAATTCACAGGAGGCTACATGTTGTTTTCAGAAACCGCAGGCAACCCACCTTAGTGCTTCATGCCAGGTTTGTATCTAAGGACATGGTCAAAGCAAAGGGAGATACAAGTGGGCTTATAAACAAGAGACAGAAGATAATGGGAAGAAAAGCAACTAAAGTAAATCCAAGCAAGAGATAAAAGTAGAAAAACACCAAACAGAACTAGAGCAAATGGAAAAGAAGTGGGGAGACATCATATGGAAAGCAGGTCACCCCCACCCCAGCAGACAGCTCTCTCCCAGCAGAGACAGAAAGGCCTGCCTTCAAGCAAATCTAAAATAAAATAGGCATGACAGGAAAACCGCAAATATCTAAGCAACACAAGGATGATATAAAGGATATGAAGCCAGAAGAATTTCCAACTTCCTTTTTCTATTTTTCAGATTTTTCTGGTGTATGCAGACATTGTATGCATGAGACTGCACAAACACAACACACACGTCCATGTGCATGGGCATTTATGAAAAGAAATAGAAATGGAAGGATTTAAAAATAAATCAAGTATTCAGTGCTTCTTAACAGCTTTTAGGCATGAACAAGTGGTAAAGAATGTTCATTTGCATAATTTAGCATTATATGAGCTAAGTCACTTGTTTTCCACCCAAAGTAGTCTGATATAATAACCTCTAAGGGTTTTGTGACAAGGACTACTGCAGCGCACCTGTCAGTTTACCAAGAAACCGTACACATTCAGAGAGGAACTCCTAATGTCCACTGGGAATACTGCAGTCCGTCAGCCAACAGAAATCACGTCTTTGACATTGCTCTGTGAATAGCTAATATTATCCAAGCCTAGCCAAAAAGGTGAATACTTTCTTCACTATGTAACAAAGTGGAGGATAAACATGTGAGTTTACATCGACACAGATAAAGACTGGCAGCCACAGTGAGATGACATTCAGAATTGCTCACATCTTTTCCAAACCTCATTTAGAAATTCAATCTTTCTCCTTGACCCTTCTGCTTGAATTACCATGTCACCTTGAAAATGAAGCATGGCTTTGCTGGGRCTTGCTTACCTCTTACGCTTTTTCTCACAGATCAGTGAACCTCAATAGGAGTGTAAGGACAGAACGTCCAGTTTTAAACACCTATGACAAAAATTAAGAAGTTTCAGCTCTGGGTTTGTTGAGCAAGGAAATGGAAAGGCATAATTCTAACTGTCTGACAGCTATTTGGCTAAAAACATCCTGACATGATAGGTCAAAGGTGAAATATAGGAACACTTGTCAGTACTCATATCGCAGTGTCACCAGTGCTTCTCTGGAATAAGCAAAAGGAATAACTGGATACCAAGTCAATGTGTACAATAACACAAACAACCCAAAATCTGAGGAAAGAGAGCAAATCCTCAGATTATGATATGACAGTTGACTGAAGCTTGAATGCAAAGATTTGCTGCCAATATACCCTGATTTGACAGATTGGGCCATTACAGCCCTGATGCTGTCCATGACCACATATATACACAAACAGGAGCTTTCAACCACAGTTTCAAGCAGGACAAAAATATTGATGTGAACAGGATATTGCTGGGTATCTACAGTTGATGTTGTCACTGGTCCTACTACCTCTTCACTTGCTTTCCTCCAAAAAGCAATCTCAACATCTAATTACTATAAATGACCCTCAAGTGTTAATCTTTTCTTCCTCATTTACCATACTAATACTGGTGCGATATTGTGCCATTATTGACAACAGTGAAAAGGCTAAAAAACAAATCTATTTAAAATGGACTTTCCCTTCTTGAAGCTGTGGACCCACCCAATCAAATAGAAAAATTTAGCACTTCAAAAATTAAACCTGGATGTACCTTTTCAAAACAAGCAAACACCTACCAGATGCTTCTGAAATATGTCTATTGTTGAATCATCTTCTAAGGCTAGTGGAGTAAGAACCAAAGAAATTGTAGCCTGATTAAACTATAAAAATTATGGGAACTAGAAATGCTATTTATTTGCAAAAGTTTTGTTTGTTTACTAACTGAATGTTCATCCTTCAAAGACTTCTCACATTCAGGTCTTCATTCACCTGCAGTGAATCATATTTATCTCTGGTTATTCTATTGCTTGTTCTCTTGAACAGTTCCTTGACAATCAGCGGTCTTAAATTCACTATTGAACAATTTATGCCTGGAAAGTTTCTAAGGGGATCTGCACCTCCACTGAAAAATATCTAAAGGTCCACAATCCAAACATATGACTGGGTTAAGAGAAGAAACATATCTCTGAATCAGCTACTTTGCTGCTTTTGAAGGAGCTCACTAGGTAGCATCACAATTCAAGCACACATGGTGTCCAGACTGGACCAGAGAGTGTTCGCTGCAGCTGGGTGCACACCCTAACCATGGTCCAAGCTCTTTTCTGGGACTTGACCCAGCAGAGCTGCAACCCACTTTCACACTCTTGGCTTTGTGCAATGAGACCAAACACAGGGACTAGATGGAAACCACAAGCTCCCCCAGGCAGGCGGGTTCATTTGGAATGACTGGGGGAGCAGGACTGTGGCCTACATCAGAAGAGAACTCTAAGTGCAGCCTGGGCTCTGAAGA
This sequence comes from Apteryx rowi, assembly GCF_003343035.1. Lineage (NCBI taxonomy): Eukaryota > Metazoa > Chordata > Aves > Apterygiformes > Apterygidae > Apteryx > Apteryx rowi. The sequence goes on along the minus strand of NW_020450485.1, from coordinate 183,527 downwards.
CACTGAATCCTTTCAGTGTATAAGATAGAAAACAGCCTTTCAACCAGTTTATCAATGAAACATCAGTTCTATTTTCATGAGAAGGATACAGAAGCTTTCCAGAGGTGATACAGCCAACATCTGCCAGGGCACACTTTGGTCAGGATAGATGCTAAATAAAATCTAGGGCAAGATAAAAACCAAACATGCGTTAAACCAGATTAATACAAAAATTGAAAAATATCTACTAAGCCTATTTCAAATACTTAAGAAAACTTTTTCAAACTGTATAACATATCATAAATTTGTCTTCAGTATTTTCAGGTATGTTTCCCCACCACTGAAAATCTGCCATGGGACGCATAACAAGGACAAGTAATGTTCATTCCCTAAACTTACTGCCAAAGTCATGTAGTTGATTTATTTTATTCAATCTCCTCTTAGAACAAACTTGTAATCTTAAGTATCTATCTGGAAAGCAACACTCCCATCTGAGGGAATACAGAAAGTCATTTTTTCGTCCTCTGATACAGAAACCTTGCCAGCCAAAAATGTGTTCCTCACAGCAGTTAAAAGGATAAATTCCAACCTTCCGAAATGCTTCACAAGTTTTGCAGCCAAAGGCTTTGTTGATTTCAAAGATTTCAGTGGCAGAGCGCTGCACTCCAGCAACCCCGGTGGCGAGCTGCCTGCCTCCTGCRACGTTCTGTCTTTCACACAGCGGAGCACTGTGATTGCTGATGCATGCTCCCCAGCACATTTTTTCTGACAGCTCCTCTGTTTCCCAGCATCTTCCAGCTGTGCCATTTATGTTGCTACTGCAGAGCAGTGAATGGAGAGGAGCCAGGAGAGAAGCCACTCAACATCTGCCTCTAGCTGCCTCGCAGCATCACAAGATGGGCAAATTTAAAAGCCAATATGGTGATGCTCTTATGTGGTGACAGAGGTACAACAAAGACTAAGAACAGTCCTAATGGGACAGGGGGAGGAGAGGAAAGAGAACTGTGAAATGTTAGGAATGGGACAGGAAAACAAAAAGCATGTCTGAAGTTCATAGGTGAAGAAGGAGAGCATGTTTCTTGGAGAAAGAGAAAGATGAGGGCAACAAGAGGAAGAAGGGAGGAATACAGACTGTTGAAAGGGGATGAAGACTGCACGGGAAAAAGAAAGAAAGAACTGAGAATGAGAGAGATTTTTTAAAGACATGCTGGGGTCTTTGGTCTGCCAAGAGGACACAGCTATATGCTCTTCTCCTTTCTTCTTCTAGACTTTCCATTCAGTCCTCTTATTTGAGAGAGGTCCTGCCTTTCCTTAGTGGCTGCAAGCACTCACTAACAGGAATTACTCCCAGTTGCTGTATTTCAACAGCCACTCAGGAAAGCAGAGAGTCCACAAAACATTTTATATGGTTTATTTTCTTCCATGAGAGAATGGCCATTTAAATGGAGAAGGTAAACCTTTTGGCAGGGGGGAACCTATGAACATTCCCCAGGTTTTAAGTAATATCTGAAGACTCGCCCTAATTCAATATGGAACTATTCATGACATATAAATTTGAGTTTAAATTGCCTCCTCGAATTCAACACCCTCACCTATCACATTGTCCAAGGGTGGCGACTAGCACACCAAAGAGTGGTCCAAGTATGTATAAGACTCTGCACATTATTTTCATTTTTTGCCATCTTGTCCCCATCCTTAAAACATTATTTTATTAGCTAAGACCAAATATCACACCTCATTTTGAACTAGTTATAAGAAATTTAACGGGGGAGAGGGGAGGAGGAAAGAATCCAATACTTACAGAGCAGACAACTACAAAGATAAAAAGGCCTGAAACTTTTAGGAATTTTAGACAGCATCTGAAATGTAAGAAACATGTATTTACTGAATGATTACTTTAAAAAGATCTTTTTTGTTCTCTTAATAGTTCTTCCCTTTCAGCAACATCATGCTAGGCACTTATGGGTGATACCGTATGGTCTGTTTCACAGTACAGACACCACTATAGAGGGTCAGCAAGGGCTTGGGCTGTGCAAGAGACTGCAAGGGCCTCCTGCCCTCGCTCTGCTGCCAGCCCAATCTCACGGCATGGGAAGGAGGATTTGCCTCTTGGGAAACCGGAGTGAAGCTGCAGTGTGAGCTGGTGCTGGGACGCACAGCTGCTTGTCTCCTGCTGTCTCTGGCTGCCTACAGAGCCACCCCACCGGCTCTGCCAGTGCCGCCACCAGGAGGAACAAGCTGCAGACCCTTTCCACCAYGGGGCGGAAGGACCAGTGTTACCAAAGCTCCAGGGAAGGAAATGGGGATGAAGGGGGGCAGGAGCCAAAGCCAATATCACAGACACCACAGTGTTAGCTGCAGCTAGTAACATCAGTTTTGCATTCCCCCAGCATCAATCTGTGGCCCATCATGGGCAGTGTGTGGACGGCGAGGGCTCACACGTACTCTAGCCCAGAGGGGGCATTTCTGCAAGGACTGATCAGCGGGAAATTGTGCCAAAAAAATCCCATGGTTAGCTTGAAAGCCTAATTTCGTGTAGAGTACCAATATACACAGTCATAGGCTAGTTAGTCTGCAGCTCCCTCTAAGGGGCCTACTTTCATAGTCCTTATGAATCCAAAACTGATTTGGACATTAGTGGAGTTTTCCTTACATAAAAGCTTAAAGACAGGGCTCTAAACACATTTTACTTGTTGCATAGAGGGGTATTATCATGAAATACTTCCTCAAAATTGGAGTTCTCATACACGTCCTTAAAGGTATTGGGAAAAGGCAGTTGGAAGATGGGAACAAACTTTAAGAATCTCTCAGTTTTGAAAGTATCTCTTTAAAACAAATATACTTCATGAGCATCTTTAGATAAACTGACAAGAAGAACTAGATTTTTTTCCATAGCACATCTGTGCACTTTGAGAGAATTCCCGCATCTAAGCTATTTGGTGCAATCAAATCTTCTGAAGTGTCAGAGCTTACTATTTAGTGGGTTAAGTAAGAAAAAGTCTAAATTAAAATTTTAGATGTAGAAAATGTATGTTCTTGAATAAGAAATCTTAAGACTTATCAGTTTTAAATTACCATTTTTGTATCTTACCATAAAAGGCAACTCAATAAACTATTTTCATGTTGCCCATCAGTATGTTACACAGATGCCTTGATTTGGAGAATGACCTGCCCTTATTACATCTTTTTATTAAGTGAAGCCATTGATGTTCTCATCCTATTTTTTCAGAAGTAAACACCTAAAAATTGCATTGCTTTCCTGACAGAATGACAAATGTAGGGTTTGATTTAAGCCTGATGATAGCAAGAAGGAAAACATTTCAAGTTACTAGGACAATTAGCTGAGAAGGGAACACTGCAATAAATAGGTGCATTGACAGACGCTGTAAAACAAAATATTAAAGTAGAGCAGTCCGAAGAGTCAGAAATATTTTTTAAGCCCAGTGGAAATCAGTTCCTAAATCAAGTTCATTGAATAAAAACACTGTGAGTGACTGGAGACCCCTTTTTGAAAAATATTGTTTTCTAAAGTTTCCTTCTTCTCATTAGAGTTCTCCAAACAGGCAGAAAAAAACAACAGTTAATTAAAATGTGAGGCCACAGTCAATCTGGGTACAAAGGGGCTATAACAAATTTAAATGGTAGAAACTTTATACAGACTTTCTACAGAATAAAAATCTAGAGAAGGCAGCAAAGAGAGGAAGTCAGTTAGGTGGGTTCTTCCAGAAACACCAGGTAGCCATGCTGTGATGAAAAGCAAGGCAGGGGTGGAGGGAAATATAATAAAGGTTTGAAAAGGGAGGAATGACAAAAAAGCCATTATCAGTACCTGGCAACTGATAACTTATTTAGGTATTGTGTGATTTATGGAAAAGACCTAATGCCAGCTCAGGCATATATTTTTCTCTCCCCCGCTTGTCTATTCTCCCTGTCTTTACACCACAGTTCTATTTCATTATTTTTGAGAATGTATTATTTTATGAATTACTAAAGCCCATTCCAGACTGGGTTAGTTTTAATGCATTCGATATTTTCTGTTTGCACTTTCAAATTAACATTTCAAATAATATTAATAATTCATATTATTATTGAAACAAGAAGCAGCAATAACTTGATTTTAAAAGAGAAATCAAAAGGCATTAATTAAGCCTTTATAAATTCATAACCACTTGTCTGTAAATAATAGAAACTCATCTCAAGAAGCTGACAAAATATAATAAAAAAGCTTTTGGAAAAGGTTATTTTGTTAAATGTAGAATTTAGAAGGCTTTTTCCTCCCGTCTGTTTGTTTTCATGGTATTTTGTATTAGGGAAGCAGTGCTTTTAACAGCTTACAGTTGAGAAGTGATCAGCCTTTGACTTGCCCATGTTTTGCAATCTGTCTCTCACTACGGTTCTAATCTGGCACAGTGATGCAAGTACAAACTCGGTGCCAAATTCTCTGCTGATTTAGGCCTGCAGCACGATCCTATTTGACTTCAGTGGGAAATGTATGAAATATAAATCTATGAAGGATTTCACCCCCTGTTCTAAACCAAATGATTTTTAGTCTGATCTGCATGTGGTGTCAGGCAGTTTAGGTCCATTTATTATCTCAGTGGAGTTATGCTGATTTACAACAGCCAAGGAGCTGGCCCCGTATGTACAACCAACACTAAAGCAATGAAAATAATTCAGAGGAAGTTCTGCTAGAGAAATATATTACTCTCCAGAATATAAATGTATGCCATACTGGAAACAATTGATTCTACAGTTCTACTCAATGCCTTTGTTCCATCAAATACAGGGGAAGTCTACTGAGTGTGAAGAAAGACTTCTGCCAAAGTTCTTCACATCTGCTCATATTGTACAAATTGCAGCCACTGAAATTATCCCGCTCCATTTATTCAGCAAGAAAGTGGCACTTCACATGACATAATATGCAAAACGAAAGAAGGAAAACAATTGTAAAGTGGCGAGCTAAGACAACATGCATACTGGGAAAAGATGCATGGACATCTTGTTAAAAAGGATCTGCAGATCAACACGGAGATGCGGACATCCAGTACTGGGCTCCATGCCAATCTGCAGAGCTATTAGCAAAGGCCATACGAGAGTATGAAAAAGTGTTGAAACTCTGGAAGCAGCAGAGAAAATTAGTATCTGAGATTAAAGGGTTTACTAGTTAAAACCCAGGAGAAAATATCCTGAGGCTGCAGTGACCATGAGATGGTGGAGTTCAGTATCCTGCAAGGAGGAGGCAGGACAATAAGTAGCATCGCAACCCTGGACTTCAGGAGAGCAAACTTTGGCCTCTTCAGGGACCTGCTTGGGGGAATGCCATGGCTTACGGCCYTAGAAGGAAGGGGGGTCCAAGAGAGCTGGTTAATATTCAAGCATCACTTCCTCCAAGCTCCAGATCGGTGCATCCCTATGAGTAAGAAGTCAAGCAAAGGGGGCAGGAGACCTGCGAGGATGAGCAAGGAGCTCCTGGCAAAACTCAACCAGAAGAAGGAAGTATACAGAAGGTGGAAAGGGGGACAGGCCACTTGGGAGGAATATAGGAACGTTGTCAGAGTATGCAGGGATGCGACAAGGAAGGCTAAGGCCCGTTTGGAATTAAATCTGGCAAGGGATGTGAAGGACAAGAAGAAGGGCTTCTTCAAATACATCAGYAGCAARARGAAGACTAGGGAAAATGTGGGCCCKYTGCTGAATGGGGTGGGTGCCCTGGTGACGAAGGATGCAGAGAAGGCAGAGTTACTGAATGCCTTCTTTGCTTCAGTCTTTCCTGCTCAGGCCAGCCCTCAGGAACCCCAGACCCTGGAGGCAAGAGAGAAAGTCTGGAGAAAGGAAGACTTTCCCTTGGTGGAGGAGGATTGGGTTAGAGATCATTTAGGCAAACYTGACACCCACAAATCCATGAGCCCCGATGGGATGCAGCTCAGAGGGTTGTGATCAGCGGTGACGTCTAGATGGAGGCCTGTAGCTAGCGGTGTCCCCCAGGGGTCAGTACTGGGTCCAGTCTTGTTCAACTTATTCATCAGTGACCTGGATGAAGGGACAGAGTGCACCCTCAGCAAGTTTGCTGATGATACAAAACTGGGAGGAGTAGCTGATACACCAGAGGGCTGTGCTGCCATTCAGAGAGACCTGGACAGGCTGGAGAGGTGGGTGGAGAGGAACCTCCTGAAGTTCAACAAAGGSAAGTGCAGAGTCCTGCACCTGGGGAGGAATAACCCCATGCACCAGGACAGGTTGGGGACTGACCTGCTGGAAAGCAGCTCTGCGGAGAAGGACCTGGGAGTGCTGGTGGACACCAAGTTAAGCATGAGGCAGCAATGTGCCCTTGTGGCCAAGAAGGCCAATGGTATCCTGGGGTGCATCAGGAAGAGTGTTGCCAGCAGGTCGAGGGAGGTGATTCTCCCCCTCTCCTCAGCCCTGGTGAGGCCGCATCTGGAGTCCTGTGTCCAGTTCTGGGCTCCCCAGTACAAGAGGGATGTGGCGCTACTGCAGCAAGTCCAGCGAAAGGCTACAAAGATGATTAGGGGACTGGAGAATCTCTCTTAGGAGGAACGGCTGAGAGAGCTGGGCCTGTTTAGCCTGGAGAAGAGAAGACTGAGAGGATGGGGCCAGACTCTTTTCAGCGGTGCCCAGCGACAGGACGAGAGGCAACGGGCACAAACTGAAACACAGGAAGTTGCATCTGAACATGAGAAAAAGCTTCTTCACTGTGGGGGTGACAGAGCACTGGAACAGGTTGCCCAGAGAGCTTGTGGAGTCTCCTTCTCTGGAGATATTCAAAACCCGCCTGGACTCAATCCTGTGCAATGCGCTCTAGGTGACCCTGCTTGAGCAGGGGTGTTGAACTAGATGATCTCCAGAGGTCCCTTCCAGCCTCAACCCTTCTGTGATTCTGTGATTCTGTGAAAATTTGAACTTAAGTTCTTGTTACATTGATATCTTTTAATATATTAACAGATTCAACTTCCTTCTTGCCTAAGTGAGGTCGAAGTTTACCCTGAGATAAAGAGTGAAGTATACTAATGCATTAAAGATACAAAAATGCCTGGTTATATTTTGCATTGTGTATGTTTAAAAAGCTACTATATTAACTATAGAAAGATTATGTTAGATACATAGAAGACTATATACTTGTTTTAATTATAATGAAATACATTATAAAAGCAGCAAAATGCTAAAGAATAAAGTTGTGTAAGAGACCAAGATGCTTGTAAGAAATAGCGCCAAAAAAACTTTAAACGGGGTATAGACAATATTTAATTTCACATTTAGAATAGGTGCTATGATTAACGCTTGTAAAAACAAGGGACTATTGACCATTAAGTAGAGTTTTAGTCAATTTCACCAGAGTTTATAAATAAACTATCAATGGCAAGATATGGCCTAAATATGGAGTGTTATTCTTATCATCTGCAGAAAATAAGTCATTTTCTAGACATCTACACTTAAAAATTAATTAAGAAATAAGAAAGAATGCATAGAGAGATAAATGAATGTTTGAATTCAGACCTCATCTTTGATAAATTGAACTTTACATGGAGGTTGTCCAAGATTTCATATCTCTCAGAAGAAACAGATCTGGACAAACAGGTCATTCCACTTCCCAGTTGAAACCTTTGTTCAAATTCTGCAGAGCTGTTGTCCCATGAATCATCATCCGTGGTAAAATCTGGATTATGAAGAGCCATGCACCGTAATCTGTCACACATTTTCAGTAAACATAATTAAAACAGCGGTTTATTTCATCGGATAACAGACACAACCAATCTTGCATGTGTTTAGCTTCACTGTAATTGATTTTAATGGAAATATTCATGGAAAGAGATTTATTTAGTACAGACTGAGCTCCCCTTGGTGAAACAGTTGGGTAGAGCAGGGAGCAAAAACAAAGACCTCATGATATTTAGGTGCACCTGGYAGAGCTAACCCTCTGATGCACCAGGCAGACCTTCTTCAGGATACGGCATGTACAACCCCTAAGGGACCTTTCCTACAGCTCTGCTGTGTCTTCCAGTGCAACAGACACAACAGCACGTGAAAGCAATGCAAGCACATGACCTGCGGCTGCTTATCCTTAGCGCTCAAGTCACCTCAGTCTCAGACCTTACATCCTTTTCTTCCACATTCACAGCCCCTTCTTTCATTCAAGCTCCTCCAGAATAAATCTCTGCTCACAACCCCTGCTTTTCACATTATTTCCCAACAGGCTTGGTGTCAGAATATATGAGAGAATCATGCACAATTAAATAGAAGAGAGTTTAGAAAAGAACTATTTTGTGTAAAATGAAAGTAACTCACCCATTTTCCTCTGAGGAAACCTTCAGCAGTGGTGTCCTCTCTGTAAAGCAAGTGTTTTTTGACCTTGGGCTGAATAATTTGGAAAATTTGAAGTGATATCTTTGGAGGGAAAAAAAAGAAAAGTCAATTTGCATTACAATGATTCTCTAAGGTTCTACACAGTATTTTGCTAGTATCTAACTAGTTAAATATTCTTTAATAATGGTGTTCACGTAACTTAAGGTTTTTGCTAAGTTTGAACTCCCTTATAATCAAGGGGGACTTGACTAAACAAAATGAGAGAGATTTGCCTCATCCTATAATTGGAGTCTAAAATAATCAATGAATTTCCCTCTGAATGCCAGAGGAACCATAGACAATTAACTCACACTTTGATGCTTACATTTTGGACATCTAAAGTTAAGGCAAACAATTGTACTGTAATATTAGTGAGGCAAAATTCTTAAGGGAAATAATTATATATTTTCATATAAGTTTATATAAGTATACTACATAAAACATTAAAATAACAGGACAATTTCTGTCCCACAGAAGTCATTTGACATGTGGATAACCAGAAATCTACTAATCTCTAAAACAGCCATCTCACCCTTTGTATTAGGGAAGAAAACTTTATTTGAAATTAGTTTTCTCTTGGAAATTTCAGCAATATTATAGAAGTAGTGTGGGGTAAACTGAAAAAAACACTTTGAAGGGCTGAGCAACATCCTCCTTCCAATTCTAGCCAAGGAACTACTACCCATCTGAAGTATGGAATTGGGATTATGCATACAGAATATAATTAAACTTTTAGGAATTTAATATCGTAATGCTACCCAATTAAAGTAATACTAGGACTTGGTTTTGGACAACCATGGATTATGACAGCTACCATCTTTGTGGAAAATATCTTCCCCCTTTGCCCCCCACAGTCTGCAAATTCTCTGACCCACAGAAGAACCTTGCCCCAAAATCCATGTCACTCTTAAACCAATAATTGTAGTTCACCAAATCTGAAGTTGCGAGCAGAAGCAATAAAAGGGCACTGCAGCCTGGGCAGGACAAGTCAGCCTCCATCCCTATTGTCATAGGTAGCTGCAAGTTCCTCATTCCTGAGGCACGAACACTTCCACACAGTTTCTATCAGGTCTTGGCCCTGCTGATTAACCAGATAATTAACTGATAGTAAGCTATGTTTTGCCATATTGCAGTTTAGCATTGCTAAGAGTCTTTTTCTTAAAATATAGATCCCAGAGCTTAAGAAACAGCTGAAGAGGATCAATCACAATCAAGGGGGTCTAGCTTTGGGATAAGTTTCTGGGAGAGAGAAACTCGCTGAGCCATTAGAGCATCTGTAAGATCTGGTTCTTCCAAAAACATTTTCAATCATAATGACCATTATTCAGACACACACAAATGCATTTCATTCATAACTGAGGCCATCCACCACCAGAAAGTCCTGAAGAGATGTGCTACACATACAATCAATACACAGATTAACTATTCCTGGAGACACTTAGATGTGATGGTGACAGGAATTCCATGGAAACCTTAAATGTCATTTGCTATTGCTAGAATTATAAAACCACAGACTAACAAACAAATATTCAAGGATGATGAGTAATACAGTCTTTTAAATATAAGACCAGTCCAAAGAAAAGGGTATGTATATTTAACTTAATATCACGATGGAGCATAGTCAAATTACTTGCAATGGGTAGAGGTAAGTGGGAACTCAGGCTTCGTAAAACTAAAACCTTCAGTTACTGCTTCAGTTTGCCAGTTAGTAGTGATCCTCTGTTATGATTCAGAAGCCATGCTACCTGTGTAGCAAATGAGTATGGTTATTTCAGCCTTGAGTGGCCACACCTCTCATTCAAACTCTTCTGTAAGCACTGTGTTTGCAATCTCAGCAAAAGAGAATGAAATGTTAGAGAAACTGAATTATCTGGTACCTCAGGTCAGATGTTAGACAGATTAGAATTCAGGTGCTAGATTGCACTGACACTTCATCTGTGAAGAGATGATTGCTCACAAGAGATGACTGAAGCTATTCAAGCATTCCCGTTTTGAAATAGGAGAAAATATCGCTCATATCAGAAGTTTAAGCAGAGAAATCCTTGTATTTTAAAGCATGTGCTAATTTAATCTTATCATAGCCTTAGATGTAAAAGATTACCTAGAGCTTTTAGAAAATCAGATCTATGTTTTAAGTGTAGGCTCATTGAGCATTACTGATATACTTCTGACTAATTCTAGCATTCCACTACATTTGAAAAGACACATTTAATAAAAATTCTAATGGTGGACAATGAATTTATACATTCAGAAATGTAACTCTCATGAAGACTGATTAGCCATTTCTGCTGTTAAACAAAATAGTGCTACTTGCTGCACAAAAAAGGTTCCAAAAAGTATATATTTCATATTGCTCTGATCTCACCTTGCATTGCACATGCCATTAACCCTTCTGGACTTACTTTTCTGCTTGCATGCCCGCTCCTAGGGCATGTGCAAAATCTAAGATTAGTAGCCAGAAATCTTTCTACAAAAAATTCCATTTTCTTCTTCTAATTAACAGTTACCAACACTGCTTTGGGCTAGATAAATATGTACATAAACTGACAATTCTGTTAATATTAAAAAGTAAACATATGGACACAGACAATACAAGATGCTGCAGGATTAGCAGGCAGTAGCAGTCTCCTACTACTTGAGTAACAAATACCTAAAACCCAGAAATTCTCACAATTTCTTCTCTAATAACCTGAAGGGTGCAGTGAACATTCTACCTTCATAGTACCACTGAAACCAATGAAGACATGTTCAAGTGTAAGTCCCAAAATGCAGATTATTCTAACATAATGAAGTCGGTCCTTTTCTCTTTTGAATAGGGCCATTCTGCTTTAGGCAGTGACTGCTTCCCCTACCAAGGGCCAGGCACAGATTTAGTGAGCTTCATTCACCGCTGGGGCCACGCTTCCTCCTCCCACGCAGATGGCTGGCACATGCATGGCACCCTGCAGGCTGCCCCCTGGGCACCAAGGGGCTTAGCCAAGGAAATGCAAAAAGCATGTGATGCAGGGCCAGAGCAAATTTGGACATTCCCCAACCTCAGGGGTCACCGCAAACGTGCCATGTCCCTCCCCTGGCACCCACTTCTGTGGGGAGAGCAGGGCAGGCACCCCTCACACCGCTTACTTCTCTCACACGGAGGAAGGAAAGCAGGGGACTGTGCAGCAGCTCATGGCGTCTCTGTGTGAAGACTTGCTTGGTAGCCACATGCAAATTTGTAAAAATTAATTTAGAAACTATTTTGGACCCAGTAACTAACTTTTGACTACTCAGCTGAATTACAGATACTTGTTCATAATGCTCAAAATTGGAAGTTTGTGTAGAAATACTTGAGCGGACACACTTTCAGCTGCACTAAAGACATACCAGAGTTGATGTATTCTGCTCCACGTTCCAGAGCGCAAAGTCTTCATCACTAGTGTAAATGAGTAACCAGCGTGCTGAACAATAGCAGCAAATGCAACCAAAAAGAGACAATAAAGGTATTGTGGAAGGTGTCTGAAGGGATCGATCCTAAGTGATGAATCCAGAAGGATGTTTAAAGACATCAACCTCACTTTCCTTTGTGCATTTGTTATCCCCACTTACTGGTATCGGTCTTGCCACCTTTAAATGGGACTATAGGGTTTCACCGACTGCCAAGAATGGCCAAATCAGTAAAACTGAAAAAGGTCTTCAGATAAAGTGAAAACCGTTAGTACATGACAACATCAATTTGCAGACAGTAGGAACACACAGACAAGAATAAGCAGCAGGAAACAGCCAGGCTTGACAAAACAAGAGTAATTAGAGGAAAAAGTAGAAGATCCTCAACTCCCCAGTGATGTGATGACTCTAATTAGAGAATGACAGTAATATAAACAATAAAGCCAATTAGGATATAAAAGAATCTTGACAGCAGAAAGCTCAAGAAAATTTGAAAAAAAATATCATGAAACAATAGCACAAATTATAGAAATGAAAGTGATCCCTGAATGGAGAGCCTAACGCAAGTGCCTTTGTGCCTTACCTACAGAGGCGCTATCTCAGGATTTGGTCATCCACTTCATTAAAAGATAACAGAGATCTTCCGCAAGTAAAATCCAGGAAGGCCCCAAAACCCTCTGGCTTTAGAGAAGCGAGTGTGCAGTGGTCAAAAAACTATCAACATCATTCTAGTTACTCCTCAGCCCTGCAACTGACTGGCAATTATGACTGCATCACAGTGGTTTCTTTTCCAGGAAGGACTGCTTGGATACTTTTCAAAACCTGGGATCAGTATACATTCTGAATGTTACTTATCTTCATGACCAAAAAAGCTTGAAACTTAGCATATCTACATGCTAGAATGGAGTGCAATCTATCTCTACTGAGCAATTCAGCAACACCACCAAGGAGCTAATCACCAGTTCAAGTCATCAGCCCGTTATGGATAGACACACTTTTAGGATCAGAAGACTGGTCTGAATTTACACTAAGTGCACATGAGGAGCTAGTAAGCTGGACACCAACTGTGTTCACTATTCTTCTCTCATTCAGAGTTAAAAATCATTAGCATTTTATACATAAAATATTAGAAGAGGCATGAAATACTTGCATTTTTATACGTATACTTTTGTATGGAGGTATACATATAGATCTCCACACAAAAAAATTAGCATTCCCATTTCACTTTGATTCAAAAGTGATGGGAGAAAATAAAAATAATTAACACATCTGTAGAAACATTTTCTGAGTCACCATTACAATCAATGGGAAAGCAACTAAACAGTCAAAAGCTAAAAAAAAAATACTTGACAATGATTTCTTCAATGACTTGCAAAGCACCACTCATGTGGAAAGATCCGTGTTACACTGATGTTAGAAAAAGAAGACTATGACCTGCCTCCTGCACAGCCACAGCTCTGGTCACATTCATTCTCACATTCAGTACAGCTGGGCCTGTTTTCTTCATTAAGAGAAGTCTTTCAAACCGAAGATTGTGTTCTTAACCACTTGGCTACTGCTGTGAAAGTAGTTTATACAGATTTTGGCTCTGTCCATAGGAGTATAGGTTTGTTCTGAGGAAGCAATGTGGTTTTTGAGCTGGTTACTTGCAGTCAAAGTCATATTCTCCTATCATTAATCTTTCAAGCAATTACAATTTCTGACTGTTTCCATAGTAACCCAGAAGATCGACCAGCATCATAGGAGAGCTGTTCACCTCACAGACAATACAGCAGGTTCTGCCAAGTCATAAAGGTGTCCGCAGATGAAACTCCAGCTCTCTGACAGAGCAGTTGGAGAAGAATCCCATCCACAGCACCTAAAAATATGAGGGTCCAAATGCAAGTTCAGGGCATCTAGGCAGAAGCTCCCACAATCTATGGATGTGCTGCAGCTCCCAGGCACGAGCAACATTCAGGTTCTTTTGGTGGTGCTTGTACCTCTTCTGTAAAGCTGTACAACAGAAACATGACCTTCAACCTCCAAAACTCACTTGGACAATATAAGGAGAGGCAAGCTCCCTCTGCCATACTGGCCACATGGAGAATATGGGGAGAGCAGGAGGAAAAAGGAAGGAGTGTGAGAAAATATGGTTATTCCCACTGATGGGCTGACAATTCCTCAGACATTACTCAGTGTAGGTGGCTGAAGAGCACTGTAGGTTCCACCTCCAACAAACCAGTGTTTCCCATTAAGTGCAGGTGATTATTCCCAAAGTTGTCAGAGGGCTTTGGATCAAATCCACTAAAAGAACTCAGCTCCTGCCCTTGAGCACCAGACGTGCACACATGCCATGTGAACACAGACTTTTCAGGTCTTTCCTAGAATGATTAAGCATTACATTTAAAAGAAGAAAAAAGAAAAAGATAAGGGAAGATGTTGTAGGAAACGTTGTACAGCAATAAACAAGCTTTCAAGCCTGAATACCCTAAAGCAGAGGACACCAAGAGAAGCAAACATCCTACAGGAGCCTAAGGAAGGGAAAGCACACACTCACTTAAGTTAGCTGGCAAACACTTAAAATAATTTCTAGGTTTGGCTGGAGCCTGTTATTTAGCCTTATATTGAAAAGATTAATCATGCCACACAATGCATTAGGTTTTCACTCCCTATAATAAAAAGCACCGGTTAATATAATGCTTCATCTGCCATATGCTAAGTCATGCACACAAGTATCAGTAAAAGAGCTATTTCTATGACAACAGAAAGCAATAATTCTCACTTCTACAGAAAGGAGTTGGTCAGAATTGAAGAAGAGGTGAATATACAAGCATATATATTGCGCAAGAACATCAACAATTTTGAACATATCTTATTGAAAATTTCGCTACATAAAACATTAAAAACAGAATCTCTTCAGGAAAAAGGTTAGCCTGTTTCCTTGAATTGGTAGTCAGTAAAATCATTACAAATGTGAGGTTGCCCCTGAATGAAAGTCCAGGAATACAACAGAGCCAAGGGATTATAACAAAGTCGGTAAAATTTTAGGCAAAGTTTCCTAGAGGAGAAGACCTGAGTTAGAATGTCAGAGAGTTAATTAATCATGCAGGAGTCTGGTAGCAATTGTAGGACTTTAATTTATGAGTTTTACATTTTAATTTAGCCTTATTTAGGAAGCACCAGCTTCCCTGAACACAGAATATTTATCCTCACACTAGATCACATGTACTGAACTAATTGTTATTATCATAATTGTAAACAAGCATGAATTAAAATTAAATTGAAAAGCAGAGAGGTTTTTACTAGAAAAAACAACCAAACAACAACAACAAAAAAAAGCCCACAGCAGTATTAGACTGCATCTTAAAATACATTCCTCCACCCAGATTTGGTGTCAGTATCTATCTAATAAAATCCACTTGTGGACAATGGTTACATGGTACAAATTGAGCATTCAGCTTTTAAACATTTAAAAAGCAATGTTGTACTGTATACTAAGCAGCTGTATGCATACGTCTATGAACATCATGATCTGTATGTGCTGACACACAGACACAACACTGTCATGATGTATCCTCAGTGGCAGCACATCACAGGGGAACTGTTAAGATTACCCATCACAAATGAAATATGGTCAACTGATACACTAAGAGTCAAGGGAAGGATCAAAGTCTCCAGAGCTCATATCTCTAAACAGGCTCCAGATGTTTTCTGATGACTGCTTTATGTAGTTTCAACTAAATCACCACATAACCCCTTGACCCTTTAAAAGCATGCACCATTAAGATGTCAGAAAAATTTAGCAATGAAAGCATTACTTAATACAGACAGATTTTCTCTTTGACTTTCCTAATTTTCTTTTAGGAGGGACTGTATAGGATTCTCCAGAGGATTGCAGCATTGGCACCACCTGACAGCAAGACACTAGACCAGGCGCAGCCAACTGGTAGGGCTCATGTTGAGACGTACCTTGCCACAGCCAAGTCTCCAGACAAATTAAGAACATGCATAAGAAAGATGCAGTGAAAAGTGTGCTGAGCCTGTCCGAGATGGACCCTTATACGGGTCCTACCTAATGTGCTTGCTTCATTCATTTCTTCAAACTTACAAATGAGCTGCTGGATCTGGGGTGGGGGAGAACATGTCCCAAAAGAGGATATGCTAGTGGTCTCACTTCCTTTATTTGTTCCATATTCTGCTATTCAAAAAATTAGGGCAATTTTAAGTTCAGAAACAGCTAAGCAAATAGAACACTTCATTTTTTCTTTTTTTTCTTTTTTTTAATCAAATAAGGCTTTGTAGCATTATCATACTTCACCAAAAAATGAAATTTTCAGATACTTTCAGAACTTCAGTGGCTTCTTTTCCCCAAAATTCTTTGCCTGCTTCTGTCAGGGGATGTCTTCATCAAGACATCAGGATGTGATTAACTACTTAGAGAGACCAACACCGCTCCTGACTGGGTGAGTCTAAAATAAGTTGCTCAGAAGCTGTTCTAGCTCAGTGTAGGAGGACTAAGCTTTTCCATACTTTCTCTGCCCTGGTACCAGGGCACCAAAAGGGCTGGCGTCCCCAAGGGAGGAAGAGGGGAGCTGAGCAAGCAACCATCCTTTGAAGGACTGAGAAGTTGTACTAAGAAGGCACAGAGGCTGTTCCCTCCTCTCCATTTTCTGCTTCAGCAAAGAAAACTGGAAAGCAATAGGAGAAAGCAGACAAAAACTGCAGAGAGTCTGAAAGTGAAAACACATTTCAGGAGCGGATGCTGCCAACACAGTTTAGCTGTTGGTGACTGCCAACAAGCTGCAAGTTTGAAGTAGGCAGCAGTATTGGGAGTGGTCCAAATTCCCCAAACTCCATTTCTCTATGGATCACACAGATAACCTGCTACAAAATAATATTCGCAAATGGTGCAGGACACATTGAAAAATGAATCTGCTATATGAAGGCAATTTACTGGCAACATTTTGAGCATGGCTGCACTTGTAATGCTGTAGCATTTTCTGCAAGCATGGCTTTTAAATGCCAGCATTTCTTTTTGGCATTCACTACTGGCTTTTAGTTTAACCAACTCTGATGCTAACTCAAATTTATGACAAATTGGGGTGGGGGGGCATATCTAAATCTGTGAGGCAATTCCAAGAATCTCAAAAGTTAAAAGAAAGTGGTCACAATTTATATTTTAAAAATATTATATCTGCCCAGACTCTCTTATAGAGGCAGATTTGTGGCACTGCAATGATGGGAACATGAACAGAAGGACAGCTCTGAGAAACAGCTGGACATTGTGGCCATCTCGGCACAATGTTATTCTTAATCCCTGTAGTGATACAACGTTGTACTCTCAAAGACTTTGGGGAATATACATTAAAGTATGAAGAGTCACTGTCAGACTGGCTGAATTTACAGATGATCAGAAAGGAAGCACTGTTAGAAGACCACTGGGCACTTCCCAGATGAGGAAATACTTTTCTGCAGAATGATGAGGCAGAACTATTTTGATACAATTTTCCTTAATCCAAGCAATGTACTGACAAGCTGCCACATGTAATTATGCTTCTGGCCTTGCATACTCATATAATTTTGTTTCATATGCCACTCACCCCAGCTTTGGAGACTGAAAAGAGTAATTAGGGAGCTATACTTGAAGATGAAATCATAAAGAAACTATTTTTCTTTTTAAAGCTTTTAATTAAGAATTGCTGTTCCATACATTTCATTTCAATAATTTGGAGAGAACATTATTCATACCTGTAACCTTTGGAGAGAAAAAGTAACTTTGTCACTAAAAACAGAGTGACTTCATTGCTTAAAGTCAAAAAAAAAAGCCAGACAGGTGACAGCTGTACAAAAAAAAAAACATTAACAATGTGAAAAAAGTGTGACTGGCTTCTGTGCCTGGAGAGGGGTGGAAGGGGCAGGGGGAGTTGAAGACAAGCAGCAGGCCACAGTGTGGCTTAAAATGTTCAAATTCCTACCAAATCAAGCTTTGTTTAAAAAAATATATGCTGTATCCCCACTATTGTAAGCTTTCTGGGACTTGTATTTTGTCCTTTGGTCACTGTAAAATGAAATGCACAGCTGTGGTACCTTTTAATTGAACAAGGAGAGCTCAAGAACCCAGCCTTATATTTGGTAAAAATTTGGGTTCTCAGAAGTTATTACATTATAACTCATTTATGTAGCTCCTGATCTCAGCAGATTGCCCAGGACCCATTTTTAGCATAAAATGCTAAAATTCTCTCCAAAGCTAGGACTTGAGACACTACTCAGAATAGGCAGAGAAGAAACAACTGTTAAATTTTAAGATTAAGAAATCATTTAGAGGGCTATACAGCTATTATATACTGAAATAACAGTATCAAGCTGATAAAATAATGGGTATTTTCTCACTATAATGGAAGTCCTTCCATTATATTTAATCTTTTAACACTTTTTAATTATAATGGAAGTATTAGATTTCCTTTTCAGCCTCTGGCTGAGCATAAGTCATTAAAGAAGTTATTCATGTAACTTTTGCCATCTAAAAGTCTGTCCTAGGATAGTTAAAGTCCCTGGTGATGGAGAGAGCTCTCCAAATCATATTCATCCTCTCCATCCCTCATCTTGACTATTCAAGGAACCTGGATAACTAACTTTGAGATAACAGAAAGATTTGTATACTAAATAATATATAATTACAGTGTGCAGATTTTTGTGCCTCTTCTTTCATGCAATTTTTATTTGATATCAGACTAAATACTATCTTTGGCATAGAAGATTTTTCACCAGAAGTTATTGTGTTGATTAGAAATACAAAGAACTATGGACAAGTCCTTCCAAACATGATTTCTTCACAACTCTCTAACAAGTAATTTGAAATAGAGAGCGAAACCAAGTCACTGGTCATTTCATTCAGCTTTGAGTTATATCAGTCAGAGCTATTTTTAAATTATTTTAAAAGCAGTGAAAAACCCTGAGGAACAAACTGAAGAAACTAGACAGAATTAAAACATGGGTGATTATAATATGCTATTTGCTCTTAACATTTGGAGAATATTCCCTGAAATAAAAAGAATAAGTGCAATTTTGTCTCATAAAGACATGGCTCTTCCTCGTAATCACTCTTCACCGAAAGCATGGTAGCATATTAACATAAGTAGTTTCTAAGCCTCAGGAAATTCATTCTACAGTATTGGGTTCTATTTTGCTACTAGGGCTCTTTAAAGGACTCAGATATCTATAGGGACCTCAAGGCTACAATGTCAGAGAGGGAGCTATCTAATTTATGTAAATATGCAGGTCTAAAACATAGATTCCTGATTCCGCGCCAATGGAAGAGGAATTTGAAACACAAGATCTGAGTCCATAAACACAGCCAACTTAGATTTTCAAAAAAATAGGAAGGGTTGTAAATTATGCATTCCAAAGAAATTCTGTGCAGAGTAGCATGCAAATGTATATTCTGCAAGTTTCCCCCTGAAAGCAGGGGGATTGATGACAAAAGAAAAGAATAAGGACACCATTTCAGCTTGCTTTCCTCCTGATTTAAGCTGTAATCATTCTGCAGGTAAGAACATACTACTATGCACTGAAAAGCCAACAAAACAAAGATATGTTTTTCAGGTTCCTATTTGGCAAATGGCTTTGTCCTAGCAGCACAGTTATACTATACATCATATTTCTTGATTCAGTGAGGTATTTCTTTACCCCCAGTCACACAGATGCTAGATTCTCTCAGCTCAGACATTGTGTTCCCTTTGGCCCTTACAGAATAACACTTAGGTTATTCTGTAATCACACAAAAAYGGTTTTGTTCCATCTTGCTCCTGACGTGACATATTCTTGATGAGGAACACCGTAACATTTGTTATGAATGTTCTATAAATAAGCACCCTCCCAAAGCTAAATAAGACCTGGACATTGATCACCATAAAAAAAAAGTAGGATTCTGCTCAGCTGCTGTAGAGATAATAAGTCTTTCCATGCACATGAAAACTTCTGTCCATCCAAACAAGAGATTGTATAAATAAAACCTCACTCTGTTCTCCAAAAGAAAAAGAAAATGGAAAAGAAAAAGAGTCAGTGCTGCTGACTACAAAAAAATAATTCTCCAGCAAGAGATTATCCACAGAAAAGGGGAAACCCCATGCTGACATAGCCACCYGTTACCACAAGCCCTTTCTGTTTTCTTTCCTTTATTAAGGCTGAAGGCTCCAGGCTGCTGTACGAAGAGATGAAAAAAACAGCAGGTCCTTAGAAATGAATCCCATTAAAGAAGCAAGAAAGATACGACTATCTCCAAAAGCAGAAAATTTGAAATTAAGAATCTGTTATTGGTACCATCATGGCAGAGATGCAGTGGAACACAGAGTTAATTTAAACAGTTAAAGACAGAAGAAAGTTTACAAATGTTGGGTTTTTTTTTTTTTTCCAAGGAGATATACAGTGCCTGAATAATCTATTAGTTTTCAGCAAAAACATCACTTGTTAACATTTTAAAAAGCTTGGGGAGAAAAGGGCTTTTCGTGAAAAAAAGCAAAGCTTGTCCTTTGCTATGTGTCGGACCAGACAGTTACATAGCTATCTGATTATAAACTCATAGGGATCAAAAAGGTTCAGTGCTCTTGAGTCAACAGCACCGCCAAATAAAAGAAGCCTGGAATGCACATCAGATGCCTGACAGCAGCTTAAAAGTTGGATCAAGTTTAGTGCTAACAAAACACGGCTCCTCACATAAATCTTTTGAATAAAATAACTGCAGAAACTGGCGCCAAGACAAACAGCCACTACACTAACAAATGTCTTTTTAACATAGTCTGCAAAGGCAGTATGCAAAAAGAAATTATTGGTAAGGAGTGAGATGGCAGGAAAAATGAGAGATACTCTGGCAACATGGAAACAAAAATGGAAAAAGAAAGGTAAGTGGATACTCAAGGCAGAGGAGCAGTGAGGTGAAGTAACAAGAAAGAGCACAGGATGAGAGAAACTAAAATGACCAGAACCGGACATTGTTCTTAAAAGCTGGAACATATAGGTAGCTCTTCTGCACCTCCAGAATCAACATGGAATAGTGGTTATTCCTCTACACAAAAATAACAGCTTTAAAGCCCAAATGATGACATTACACTTGAATCATGGCACTTAGGTGCCATAGTTCACAATTCCAAAGAAATGTTTTAAAAACAAGCCCCAGAAAAGATGTAGGAGAAACAGAGGTCCACAGCACATTGTCACAGAAAAACTTTCATTTTGTACAATTTTAGTATTGCGCAATGTGAAAGTTAATCAGAACAGTGGAAGAACAAAAGCCACAGGAATTAGCTCCTCCAGAAGCATTAGGAAAACGCATCGGCTGGAGAGAAAAATGTCATAACACGTGGCAGACCTAAAAGATCAGATTTTAACATAAGACAAAAATGTATAGCCATATTAAACTAAAAAACAAAAAGACCATTGATTTAGCAAGGAAGCACAGACTCCATCAGCATCTGCTCTTCATTCCACTAGGCATGTTTAGAGACTGTAATTCCACAGGAAAAGAGGAAAGAGCCCAGGACAAGAGCAGTTTGGTTTCACAGACCAATCAAAAAAGAAGTAATGCTGGTGTGACCCTTTTGCTGAATATTCCATTTTTAATTCATTTACTCAAAATGTGGGAGATGGATGTACAATTCCCTCTCTGGTCTGAGGTAGCCTAAACACACATCTCCCAACTTTTGAAAAAGTGCATGGCCCACCAGGCTCCAAAGCACTCTTATTTTTGGTTTTGCTCTTTCACTTTTCCATAAATAATGAAACGTCCGTTGAGAGAAGAACTGTGACTCAGGTATTCTGTTTTCTCAGTCAGTTTCCTGATAATCAACATTATATGAATATCTCTTTTCCTCTTGCTCCTTTTTTCAGTGACTATTTTGTTGAAAGCAGGATGGCCTCAAGGGAGAGAAGAGGAGGGATTTTTCAGGATACCATCTTAGCTGCTAGTCAGGGTAGTCAGGTGAGAGCTGGGGTAGCTTAGTTCGTGTTGACTATTTGCCAGAAAATACCGCCCCAACCTCTGCCCAGGCTGGCTACTGGGGAACTGCTGCTAAGCATGAAGTGGGGAGAGGAGACTCAGACACAGATGGAAGGAGAAGAATCTGGAAGGAGAGAGATCAACAGTAGAACTATTGAGAAGGATGAATGCAAGTCCTTGCTTTTGGCTACAGAGAGACACTGGGGGAAGCTGAAAGTGTGAAAGGGGGTGAGACCAGCATGTAGTGAACTTTGGAATGAGTTAGATAAAAGCAAGTTAATGCAGTAGTTGTAAACCAGACTCTAATGTGATCAATCCTCAGCTACAATAAAATATCCTAACTCCCCCAAAAGCTGCAGTTAACAAAAGAGGATGAAAATTATGGCTCCCTAACCTTGAAACTAACCAGCAGAGTTAATGGCACTCTTTGCTTCCACTGAACACCTTGCACTAGTGAGTACTTACTATTCTATCTTTCAATAAAAAATAAGACATGAAAGCAGGATAAAAACATGGAAGGCCATCATACCTCAAAAGTAAAACTGCATCGCAAAGGGTACAGAAAGGTACCTTTCATGCCTTTCCTTTTTGCATACCTTATTGTTAGATGTTATAGACTGCAGTTCTACCTGGTGATAGAGACATGTTTCAGTTTGCCCAACACTTTAAATGTCTCTCCTATTAGAAATAATTAGCATGAGAGTGGTTTGTCCTCTTGTATTAGATGCACAGGAAATCATTCTCAACCATGGCAAAAATTTCCAGGGTAGAGTGGTCATACATTTAAGAACTGAAGTTCATGTTAAATTGAATGTAGCTGATGGAAAAATAGATAAGTGCAGATGGAAGAAATTAGCTAGTGAATTAGAAAAAAAATAGGATCACAGTCTGTAGTCTGGCAAGTCATATGGTTTTTTTCAAAAACTGCTATTCGTAAGGAGCTCAAGTGATTTATTCTCTGAAATACATCAAAGGCTGATAAATGAGTCACCAAAATGCTTACAGACAGTGACCAAGCAAGCAATTCTCTGTTTGATAGGTACTAATGGGACTGCAAGGGCAACTTGGAATAATTGTGCTAATGGATCAGCAGGAGTCAGTGACCACGTAGAGCTCTGTCCGCTGCAGGCCAGAGCTAAGCCAAGGACAGCACAGTGAGCYGGAGCCAGGTCCTGTCAGAACTGGGTACATTCAGAATTAACGCATTTGTTGTTGGGGTTGTTTTTTCACTTTGCACATGTTTTATATGAATTTTTTCGGGCAGGGTGAAATAGAAAGCAAGAGGATTGGCAGTCACTGTAACTCACAGTTTTCAGAAATGCAACAGAGGATATTGACTCACTACTGGCTGTGAATTAGCATTATTCAGAAGCAGCTGTGAAAGGTTGAAAGTTTCACTAGTATTTGCTGAGCTATTCCCTTTCTGTCCTCATCAGTAAGGACAGCAAACTCAGTCCATCTACATTCACTTCCTGGAATCATTGATGGGAATTTTTGTAAGGATTCCTTTGCCTAAAGTGAAGTTCTACTACTTTTTTAGTATGGAAGCATTTATGTCATAAAGCCATGGGGGCAATTATATTGAACTGGTATGTGTGGCAAGGCATTGCATTTGCTGTTTGAGAAGAAAGTTATACGCTGTTGAGGAGTTTACTGTAAGAAGTGTAAGCCTGAATTAATACACTTACTTGAATTGTGTAGGTAGATGTTTTGCAGTGACTTCAGCCAGCCAGTGTTGTGGTTTTATGTAGTTTTTTTCTTTCCCATTGCTTGAAAAACAGAGAAATAAAAGCAGCTTCAAATATCCTTGGTCTCTAGTCTTTCTAGGAGTGATAGGAGCAACGCTACCTCCTCAGCCATGTCAATGACATGTGAACTGCAATCCTCTTCAGGAGTTTATTGACAGCTGTTTCATCATGTAAAGCTCTTAGGGTGAAAAGCATGAACCTGAATTTAGTGAATATGTCTGATAAAAGGAATGGTAAATCCAGAAGGAGGGTAACCAGGAATGTACTTCTGTTTTGTCTGATGTGTCTTTAACTGTGGAATCTAAACAGCAGGGCTATGTTCTACTATTACACAAATACACAATTTTGTTATATCAATTGCCAGCACTTGGCTTCTTTGGAAATGTTTCAATGTACAGAATATGTCTAACTGCTCTGTTATGGACTGTATGGAGAGGCTCCCAGTGCTTTTCAGAGCAGAGCAATAAGACCAAATGTTTTTTGCAGAAATGGCGCAAGAGGATTTGTGCATTCTAGACATCCTTTTCACCTCAGATTTACTTGGCACATTGTAGTTTGTGCTCAAAAATGAGCTAATCAGGAATCATAAGGAGTAGTAATATTTCAGTGTAAAAATTTTATACATGAGCTTGTAGAAAGCTATTCTTTTTAACCACAGGTTAAATGGCAACATGCACCCATTACAAATCTGTTCGTAGTTGTATAACAGTATTGAAGAGGATTACAGAGCTGGAAATATTTCAGCTAGCCTATTTTGTCAGAAGACAGACTATCTTTGGCAGAAGAGAATGATAGCTTGTCATAATGGTTTGTATGTATATGTGTGGTGTTAGTCACAGTTTTGAACATATTGGTCTGTCAACAAAGTTGAAAGAGCTCCCTTAAGGTCTTTGGACCTCTGATATTTTACTTCATCTGAAAATCTGATGTTTGGGAGACAGAACACACAAAAGCTCCACCTCAAAAGCAGTAACAGACCTACCTATTTATTTACAATTTAGAATAGGACTAATCATTTAATTTTCTTGACATGTCAACCCAGCAAATATTGTAGATTCAGGCAGACAGGATAGAGAAAAGAGAATTCTGGCTCTTCATACCTGCCAATGCTGTATGAATCCAGGGAGATTTAGGTTATACATATAATGCCTTGAGATCATCCAAACTAAGTATTGACATCAGCTTCCTTTTGTGTAATGGAATTTATTTACTTGTATGCAGAATTTGTCATCAGAATCCTACCTGTGCTACATATGCATCTCTGTAGAGATGAGGTTTTCATGGTGTCATGGTCTACATGGTTTTAGGTTTTTTATTAACAAAAAGATGCTCCTAATGACAACGCATCTGGTTCTATTAAGGTTGGAGTGTTTAGTTATTGACCAAAGTGAGTTAATATATAAACTGGAATTACAGTCTCTATACATGCCTATTGGAATGAAGAGCAGATGCTGATGGAGTCCATGCTTCCACATATGTTTGTTGCAGACTTGGACCCACCATCAGCTGGCCTGCAGACCCAAGGACCCACCCATCAGCAGGGATGCCCCTGATGTCAACAGCATGGTGAGGAGAAACTGGGAAAAATTTTACTGGAAGGGTGGCCCATAAGGGGCGAGAGCGGTCACTGTACCRTGCACCCGTTTGGGAATCTGGGGAAAACTACACCAGAGGGGTGGCCCTCAAGGAGAGGGCAAGAGTGGTCATTGTACCATGCACCCATGATTTAACTGTAGAGCTCTGATATGTACATATATTTTCAGTTCTATTGTATTTCTAGCTTTGCTATACTTTTAGTTCTGTTACAACCTCTTATCTCTAATAGATTCTCACACTTGACAAGTGATGATCTCTCAAGTTCAGTACAACTAACCCCGGAATCCAAAAGAATCTCGGATTCCCTGTTAGTGGTGCCTCACAGCTCTGCAAATCAGATCCACCTCTTTTCCCACCACTGCTTTTACCTTGCTGGAAGGAGCTAAGCCTGTCCAAACTTCAGCCTCTCACTCTTAGAGAAACAAAGTTCAATTTTGCCTGCATTGTTGAAAAGTCTTCAGTTGGTCCTCCCTCAAGGATTTTCACTGCTGAATTCATATAAGGACACTTCCTTCCCCTCATCTTCTTTAATCTTCTTTGCACGTCCAGCTGATGCAGTAATGCATGTAAAAAGGTTGCAGATTTCCAATGTTTTGTTTTTCTCTCCCTAATCACTGTCAGAAAAGACTCATCTGTTCTTCTTCATATAAAGCTTTGAGACACCTACATGGTAGAAAACTGGGGGCAAAATTGAACTGTTATTAATTAGTATCATTTGACACCTACTAATGCAAAGTTCTGCTTTTCATAATTTAATATTTCAGAGCTACCACCCTCATACAAGCACATTGACTAGGAACTAAGCACATGGAACACACAGTCCTTCAAAGAAAAAGCTACACTGAAGGAAACTGAGTGGTTGAGTTGTTTGTTTCATCTTAATTTGATAGCAGCTCCTCACATCAGCTGCATAATCCTCTTACATGCCCTCCTGCTCAACTGTGATTGTCTCTATACAACGTATTTCTTTTCAAAGTCTGACTGTCTGCTTGGCTTAACCCTTCAACCTTATAATGTAAAAAATCATTGCTGATGTTTAAAAGCCTTCTCCCATTTAAAAAGAGTTTTACACGGAGGATACAGCTGTCAGACCCCAAAGAGGATTGAACCGTGTCGTTACTGGCATCTTTCCACAACTGGCCTACGAGGTCTAACTAAGAAGAACCCAACACAACCATATTATTAACCATTATGAAAAGAGCAGCTGCTTGCAAAATGTGACAGTTTTGTGCAATGTCACAGGGACTCAGCTGAAACATTTGATCTTTGTAGGCTGGTACACAGAAAATTTTTCACTAAGTACTGAGTTCAGTTTTTAGCTCGACRGTGGAAAAAATGTGAAGTATTTAATTAGTAGCCCCTAATTCTTTCAACATTGCACTTTGAAACAAAAATGAATATTGGTGGATTTTTATTTACAAAAATGTCATGTCAGAATCCAAAACATTTGAGTGGCTACATGGGAATGTTATAGTTTTATTCTGCTGATGGTACAACAAGAACTGTAGCACATGACCAATTTGAGATAGTGTGAATAATTACAATAAATAAGCACTGAGATGATAAATAGTACACTGCCATAGAAGAATTAAATAAATCTGAACAAAGGGAAATTTATCATAAGTGTGGGCTGTGTCTGGATATTTCATTAACAGAAAAAATAAAGTTAAAATCCTTCTTTTGCTGCACACATATCTTCTGCTCAAATGAAGCCAAATACTCTCCTTAAATTACGCCATAAAGTTTCCTTTCTTTCTTTATCTCTTCAAGATATTTTCTCCAGGAACCTTTAAACTGAGAACAGCTAGTTAACAGATATTTAGAAGGGGACAACAGAACCTTCTGATACTTAAGTTATTTATTTGCCTATTGTACATAATATTGTGTTTCTCTTATTCTTCCCACCATTCAAGCCAAAGATATGCTAGAACTGTTTATTGCTTCTTTTGAAGTAGAAATTCATTTTTGAAAGGGATTTTGTGATATGCTGGCTGCAATAGCAGGGACCTGTAATCTGCACTAAGAGAGTCCTTGGAGTTGTATGTCCCCCACAGCTTGCTCATGACAAGCTGTATTGTCACCACATACTTCCATGTTAGGAAGAGATGCATGAGAGACCATATTCAAAATCAAATGGACAGAATTAAATTAATTAGCAAAGCCTTGACTTTAAAACTTCTTTAATATCACTGTAGTGACATAGCTCACTGTAGCCACACAGCATTTAAATATCGTCACAGGGAAGCAAAGCTCAGAATCATTCACTACGTATAAGAAACAGAAAGAAAGTCAAGAATTGCCACCATTCAGACAGCAAGCAAGATCACCAGAAGCCACATGAGAATGATGTATGTGGAGGTTTGCTGTGAAATCATTCTCTCTGTCTTGGAGTCTTCTCTAATGTTTGTATGATTAACATGAAAAATCAGAATGGTTCCTACACAAACATACAATTATTATGTGAAAATGACCACCTTCCCTACTGGACTGCTGAATAGAAGAGATCCTGTTTTATTCTAATTGCCAAAGAACAAAATTAGTCTTAGGACACACATAAAAATGTATTTTGAATGTTCTTGAGCTATTTTTCYCTCAGTCTTTTTCCTGTGTCTGAGGAAGCTTTTAAATTGTCACATAAATTTTACTTACTTAGACAGTAATCATGTCTTCATGACATCTTATTGTAAGTCTCATAAATGTCCTTTAAAAGTAGCAATACATCAACATAATTAAAAATCAAACCTGAGATTTATAATCTCTCGCACCTAAACTTTACTTTCATATTGACTTTTCATTGTACAATAGTTTATCTTCTCCCAGCTTCTCCAACTAATCAGAAATACGCTTGCAATCTTTCCTTTGGATTGGTGCAGACCAAAGAATTTAAAAGACATTTTTAATTCACTCACCTACTCATTGCAAACCAATTTCTTTACTGATCCTGAGATCACAGATTCAGTGGAAAGGAAGAGCTGGATTTGGCTGATAGTTTTTATTTGTTCTTACAGAAGTGAACATTATATAAGTGAAGCTGAGAGAATGGAAATATGCTGAGGGAATTAGTTTTGCCTGATGAAACACAAATTCAAGCAGATTTCAAAAAACTAGATTATTTTTTGTTATCCCAGAGATGAATCTTCTTAATGAGGCACAAAGGTTAAAGAAAGGATTTCTGAAGACTATTATATTAAATGACCAGGAAATTCCAGGTCCCAATTTCATCCAAATATAACTTCAATGGAGTAACACTAGGGCTTGGTTTCATCACCTTCCTTTTATAGTCTCATTTCTCTTGAAAAGTCCACAGCACAATGAATGCACAACTGCCAACTTTTTTTTAAGAAGATAATGTTATTATCTGATCACCTAAAGCAGTTATAGGCAGCAATTACATCAAGGAAAAAAAGAGACCAAAAGGGCAATGTGAAATAAATGCCACAGGGACTAGTTACTCTATTACCCACTCTTCCACCACTTTTATATTCCAAAAAATGCCTTTCTCTTTTTCAGTAACACAGTCTTAAATATCATCTCCAAGTAATTGGTTACACAGGATTACTGTTCATCTAATTTCTAGGTGGCCTTTGAGGCTCATTAATTCCCAAGCCAAAAACAGCTGACATCAGCCTCCTTTCTGAGGCTCATAAAGGAGAATTTCAGATTTTGTTGATGCAAAGCCATGTCATTAGGCATCTCCTGTGGGAGTAGCACTGCTGATGATGAGATCAAGGCTACTGAGGGGCCTTTCTCTGTGACGACAGCTTATGAGTACAGCTCCACTGAGAAATGATGGAAGGAAGTAGCCTGAGCTTTTGGAAATTTGTGAGGGCCAGCCTGAACAACATTGCCCCTGCTGCCACAAAGCAGTGTAAAATCTTCCTGCAAGTCAAGGGACTCAGGTAGGTGACTTGGACCAATGTCTATGGACTGCAAAAGCCACTTTCATGTAAGGAAGAGTTAACTGTAATGAAAAAGAGCTTGATCAATCCATTGTTTAAAGGCTGAGGAGAATAGGAGAAGTACAAAATCAAAATCCAGACTTCACTGGCATTTTGCCAATTTAAAGCCTGCATTTCCCATGGAGCAAACTATGTCATATAAATGCTATAGTAGTATATAAATATGTACTAATATATAAATATACTAGTATAGAAATATATAAGTATATATTCTGTGTAAATATATACCCAGGCCAGGTGCATTCCCACTGAACTCCCTGGGAGCTAATTTGTAGTCCACTTCTGAGAAACATGCCTACATTTCCTACAATGAGCACTATGGAAAGAAAAGTGTTCCTAAGGAGAAGGCTGACAGTCTTATTTCAGCAGGAAGGATACTCAGGAACAACAAAGTCATCAGAGTGACCACAGTGGGTGATCCAGACTTCATACAGAGCCCAGGGAGTCTAAGGCAATGTAGTAAAAGATTCGTTAGATAACACTGTTCTTCAATATGAGATGTAAATGAGAAGACGTTTTGACAGGCAGGTCCTTGAGCCAGGATAAGACAGTGTGCACGCTGACCACAAAATACCTGCAGGATTACCTGGCAGTCAAATTAAAACATTCAGTCAAGTATATGGTGGACATCTATCTCCCTGAATAAAGGGCCCCAGTTAATTCAAGAACATTTTCTTAAAGACAGTTTTAGTGATCAAGATAAATCCTCTGTTCTGTTAAATAGATTCTTTGGAATGTCTTGTCTCAGCATACATTTCAACAATTTAGAGACTCTGAGAATCTTATCCCTGAAAGATAATTCAGCAATTTAGGTTAAATAGCTGTATTAAAACAAACTATACAGACATGCCGGTTTAGTGAATCTTTTTATGCAAAAAAAAGGATTTGGTCTCCCCTGTTTTCTTAGTCCTTAGTAGTTTTCTTTTGCAAGCATAAGAACAATTAACATTAAAAGTTAAATGTCATTCTACTGAAACTAATCAAACAAGGTGTGAGTTGTCAAAGGTTTATCCATGTTTTACCTGCATTTTATTGAGTAGTCCCACTGATTTAAGGACAGTTGCTCTACTAGCAGAGTCAACCCAGATCAGAATCATATTTTAACTGAAGTCACCCAACTCTTGGTTTAAAACTGCCCCTTAGGTGCATTGGCTGAAATACACACTAAGAGCCAGATAAGATTCATCTCCGTGTGAAAAAATCAATTATATCAGAGGAGCAAATGAGGTAAAGATCAGCTGAGGAGAAATTTCAGGAGATCCTTTCCCAATTCCTAATATATTACTATAAAAAATTAGATACACAATTCTTTAAGATGACATGGGGGTGGGTATTTAATTGTACATCCTTTCTTGAATCACTCACAGTGATTACATTTTACTTAATAGGAAAACAATGTTATCAAAAGACTTGGAAGTACTGCTTGCACTTGCAGGCACTTTTGCACTTGCGCTTAATCACACTGTGATTTAGTAAGTATTTTCCACCTCTGATCTTGTGACTATGATTTCCCGTGTTTTCATAAGTTCCCGTGATTTCACAAGTTCACAATAAGTTGCCTGTAGCTGATGCACAAAATAATATCACCCACTGAAAAACAGCATGAAGAATTTTTGCAGGAAGGGTAAGAGCTGGTCCATGAGAATATGATTGTATTTTTCAGTCCTGTGTTTGGGTAGTTAACAGGACACTTAAAAGGACTACTAAGCATATCTTTATCAAGAAATACATGAGATTTCCCAAAAGAAAAGTCGTGGTTCCAGATGGACCCAGCCCTTCCCTTTCCCATCCTTCTTTCTTTCTATTCTCCCATATACATTGTACTCACCATGCTGTTTCAAAACAAGATGACATCAGCTCAGTCTCATCCCTGCCGCATGCTGAACTGAAGAATTTCTACAAGATTTGATTTTGCTCATAAAGCTGTTAGTCAACACAGTAAATCCTCAAATACCCTAAAAATCATTTTTAAAGGATTTATATGGCTTTTGTGGTCAAGTTGTCAACTTTTGTTTGTTTGTTTTTAGTATGTGGAAAATATAGCCATAATGATTTCCAGTTCTCATTCTAAAGGCTATATGGTAATACTCTTCAACGCACATAAACTTAACTTGGTTCAGGTGAACCTTTTGGTTCACTTCACTTGGTTCACCGTAGATTTATAGGGCACACGTATACTGTGGGGAAGAGGCACGCCAAAGCTCACTTGTCTATCCTGGTTCCCCCTTGCCCAGATGAGGGAACCTGCCAAAATGCCCCAGACCTCCTTTCCTCCCAGCACAAACAGATTTCCTTCTAAATGACCTGCAGAAGCACGGGGCACATCTCGGCCCTGTACGGCAATGCAG
Source organism: Apteryx rowi (assembly GCF_003343035.1). Classification (NCBI taxonomy): domain Eukaryota; kingdom Metazoa; phylum Chordata; class Aves; order Apterygiformes; family Apterygidae; genus Apteryx; species Apteryx rowi. The sequence goes on along the minus strand of NW_020450485.1, from coordinate 152,146 downwards.
GGATGTGGCCAGCATGCCCACAGCTATGGGGAGCAGCCAAGATGTCACCTTGCCACCAACACGGAAACTGCCATGGAGAACCACATAAGACAAGGGAGAGAAATGAAAAGAAAATTCTGTTCTTCAAACGAAAAATCTAAATGGCTACAGATAAGACTTAAGTCAGGATTCTGAGCTGAATTACACTTCTGCTCTACTTTAATTAAGTATTTAAATAAATTGTATTTAGGTATTATTTCATTTTAATCAATAAAAAAATCTGACCTGATTTAAACATTAAACTGCCTTGAAATCTGCCATGTCTTTTCCTGATTTCTAGCAGTGTAACAGAGTTTCCAGAATCAGGTCCTGCCAATTTTGCTTGCACTCTACTTCATCACTGCAGTTAAGTCATCTTGCCTGATGCAGGAACCCATAGGCAGCGTTTCAAGGCCTGTGTTCTGCAGCAGTGCAGATTAGGTACAACATGGCCCTCACTTTAGACTTTGTCAAGTCACCTCTGCATATTTTTAAAACTACCAAAAATGGTTTAGAGTGATCCTCAATGCCTTCCACACAGTGTGATTGCTACTGGTGCAAGGGTTGCTTGGTCCCAGTAGCAAAGCAGTTTAGCAAAATGAGCACATGAGCAAGAAAAGTTTAAAGAGTCACCTATGATATTTCGAGGTCTCCAAAACATTTCTGAATATCTACATGTAGAATATCTGATTTTTAGAAGATCTGTTGCAGCAGAAAAAAAATGAACCCTCCCTCCACCCCAAGCCTGCCTCTTTCCTCACGGAGTTCACTCCTTGTATGCTTGATACTGTGATGTGGTGGTAATTGTCGCGGCTGTGTTAGTGGCATCATTTTTATGCTCCCAGTCTGAGCCATAGTGATGCAGTTTAAGGCCTTATTATGCACTTTGGAAATTGGTATGCAGCTGCCTGGAAGAGATGGGGTGGCAAATGAAAACTGCTTTAGCTCTGTGTGTTTTGTGACACTTTTGTTTCCCCCAACCAAGTAGGGAAAAAAAACAGGTGTTTGATTTTGAAAACACAGCAAAATTGACCCATGTTTGCTATTAAAGCTGAGATTAGCTCAGAAATCTGATGATCCATGACCCTCCTTAGGTACTTAAGTCTGCTCCAAAGTCCCATTAAGCTTCCTGTTCTCCACCTGGTAGAAACAACATTCGCTTAATGAAAATATGCATCTGCTCAGCAAGGAAATAAAAATTAATTTGGATTAGGAGGAAATTATGCTGTTTGTCCTTATTCTTACCTTTCCTGCAGGGGGAGAGGAGTGAAATCCTTCCCCAGTGCAACGCAGCAATCATTCCCTATTGCTGTATTTTCACAGGGGGTCTGTGGCTCTCCGAGAGCCACTACCATGCCATGATATTCTTTTAATAGCCGCAGATCGTTGCAACTTCTGGTCACTGGTTTGGCTGCCACCTTTGCAGTTAGACTGGTGTGATGTGAAGGAGATGTCTGATTCAGCTCCATCTCTTGTTTTCTAGAAATCGTACTGTTATCCTTGTTATCCAGGTACATCTGTCCCTGGGTTTTTTTCTCCTAAAGAAAGTGAAAACAAACATATTAGAACTAAATGGAACTGACTCAGTGTTTGCTTTGATACAAGCATGTTGGACCAAAATCCCAAGCTGAAGATTTTTCATGCGCCTTTGGATATTTCTTTTGTTGGTCTATTTCCACCAGGAATAATTCCAACATTTTAAACCTCTTGACAATTCAAAAATAGCCATTATAAAAAATTCTGAAATACGTCAAGAGATGGGTTTTGTACTTTTTAGCCTAACATGAACTTCTCCCACAAATTTCTGAGAAACTTGCACGTGGCCACAAAATAAGCCACAATCATGTCTGGATCAGTGAGGGTTGACATATTGACTATTTAATGAGAAACAAATGCAGACACAGTGCTATCAGCGAATCTTGGTTTTTACCTCAGAAACACATAAACACCAATTCTGGAAGATCTGTATACATGGAAATCCAGCTTATGCCAGGAAGTATTAACTCAGATTTGCAGTCCTTTTAGCATTATGAGAGTAGGACTGGGAACAAAATTCTGGCCAAATCTGAAGAGGAGATTTATTTGTTTACAACATATGGTACAAAGAGAACTAGAGTCAAGAGCTCTGGCTTTGCTAGTGAACTAAACCAGGTCTCAAGGACCGTCCCTTGATCCCACAGGCTGTTTAGCTGTTAGCATGTTAGCCATGGCCTCTGCCAGCTAGCATTCTTCCACGTCATGCCTGGGCGCAGCCATGGGACCAGCACATGCCAGGAAGGGGGAAATATAAACATGCACTGTGCTGAGACAGCTGGCATCAGGGCCGGAGAAGAGTCCTGGTTCATTTTATTCATTAGCATAGACATAGCCAGTGACTCCTCATGTCCCTTCTTATCCTCTGCATAGAGCAAAGCTGAAGCACAAACACTATTATAGTGACTTTCCTTAGTTCTCTTCATCATATGCCCAAGACAGAGAAGCTCTCCCACAATCTACTAATACGGTGTCAGTGCATGGGCTCAAAACACACAGCAGAGTCTGAGTTTTGTCAGACGGGTAATATTTGTGAGCTACCAAGAGTTTCCTCTAGCAGCTCTTGACTGTCGGCAAAAGTAAAAATGACCTTTCTTTGCATGAGCAGAGAGAGAACAGGTATCTCCTAAAGCACCGAGTACTATAGCTCATATCTGTGTGGAGAAACAGCACGTGCCGCAGCTTCACACCAGGTCTTGTTTCAGCTTCACCCTGGCACGAGGAGCAAGAACAGTGAAATCTCTGGCAGCCACTAAGCAACTCACTAATTCTACAAACCAGGCACAATTAGTAAGCTCCTGGCCCTCGTTGATCATCTCCCCTTAGATATAAACAATCCCAAAGCAATTTTAGAAGCACCATCACTTATGATGAGAGTCTACTTGGCTATCCTGTTTATCACACTCCTCTCCTTTGCTGGCATTGTATCGGGCAAAAGAGCCACCAGTTCAGAAATACATCCCTTGCCCAGTAATAGGACAGAGTCTGCCAGGGTTATAGTAACACTATTTCACTGCACTTTTCTCTTGCAATGGCAGCAGCCCCACTGCAGCAACTGCTCTCTTCCTAGCGGGAAGACTCCCTTGGAAAGCTGCTGTCATGTGGAAGCTCTTCCACAGCTGACGGCGCCTCATCAGATCAGATACTTGAGTTTTATGAAGACAACATGCCATTTCACAAGTTACTAGTGGCATTTATAAAATGTGAATCAAACCTTGATGAAAATTAGGTTCTATTATATGATTATTAATGGTGATTATAATAAAACTTAGTGTATAACAGTCAAAAAGCTTTTATAGTCTGATCATTAAAATTTGGTGTGAAAAGTTATAAAAAAACACTTCAGAATCCCACAAAGTGCACAAATAAATGAAGACCGAGCTAAAGAACATTCTGTCTTAAACTCATGCTGTGGAATCTAATTACTGGAATATTTAAATGCAAAGTGTCAAATCCACCAAAGAGGACAGCAAGAGATCAGGAAACGGGCCTGTCAACCTCTTACATCCCAGGGCAGGGGAGAGCAGCCTTTTTGGAGCACATCCCCACTCCTCCCTCTGGAGACTTCAGCACAGGACAACACAGGTAGAACTGTAGGCTGGGGGGCAAAAATAGCACGACATTAGGAAACAGGCTCTGCTTCAATCCCAGCAGGAGAATTCGCCAGAAATGGAAGCAACAAAAAGTTAATGATGATTTTGTGCAGCTTTGAGCTCTCCCAGCCTCACAATCTGGAAGGGAACAGAGGCTCCTGAAAGAAAAGACTGAACATACAAGTCATTACAAATGCAGATCTTGGCTCCAAGCAACAGCAGGCCTGCTAGCCATATCTAAATCAGAATTTTCCCAGGTGGTATTTCCTCCTGTAGTCTTTCTTTTTTTTTTCTTTCTATTCCCAATGCCCTTGGTTCTCATTTGCCAATCTTCTTCACCTGTCCCTACAAGCAGTTTGACTAATTTGGCTCTACCCATCATTAGCAGCTTGGAAAACATCCGCATAAGCCTTTGCTTATTTGTTCTTTCTTTGTCTTCTTGAAAAGGAGAAAAAAAGAAAGGGAATATAAGGAGAGTGCTGGAATTACCAAAAGAATGAAGGCACAAAGTTATTCCCTTTACAGTGCTCCCACTTCTGGACACGCTTGGTATGCAGCAAGAAAACTCTGAAGACACTTCAATTTTAAAYGGATAATACCTCTCCCCCAGACATTTCCCTAAAGGGACAAACCCCTTTGCAAGTCACTGTAAGGAGTGCAAGCACGGCTGATGTAACACCAAAGGCACCATCTCTGAGCTGGCCCCAGGCTTCTCCATGGCCCAGACAGTAATGAAATTCAATGTCCCCAGAAAAAGTGCTGAGGGAGAGTCCTGGGAAGCTGGGATTTCTGCTTCTGCACCTTGCGATCAGCAACTGGAGGTGTTGGGAGGGTGAGCGCACACCACGTAGGGGCCACCGCTGCCCCTCGCGCACCTTGGCACTCTGCAGATGTGCTGGCTGGCTGCAACAGCTGCAGCTCGGGCAGCACCTGCTGCTCTGATAGCCTCCTCCACAAGCAAAATAAGTGCAGGGCTCCACAGTTGTCTCTTCCCATGACTATTTTGCCATCTCTGGTAGCCTGCTGCCATACCAGATGGCCAGTTTTGCCTGTATTAATCCCAAACAGCCTTCCATTCTAATGGTTAGTTTTGAAATGCAAATAGCTCCAACTGCAAATGGAAAAGATAATTGCTCTTGTCTTCAGTCTCACTTTATATATTTACAGATTGATTTTATTAAGACATTCTGTAAATCGTAATGGAAATATCTACCAACTTGTTCCATTTTTCATAACATTCAGTTTGTCTGAGTACCTGCTATGAAAATATAGAGATTTTTAAATGATGTGAGGCTGTAGAAACATGAAGAGTAAACCTGCAACTCAGGTTTACTGAGTTACAACTACAGCAACTCAGGCTGTTCTAGCTTTTAAAAGATGTGAAACTGAACACAAACTAAAAGTGATCCTGTCTCACCCCAAAAATGATGAGACAGGATCCTTGGGTGAATAAAATGTACAAAGCCTAGTATGAAAGACATTTATTTTCAGAATTATTATCAGTGAAAAATAAAAGAATGCCAAGGACAAGGAGTTTGAGAGAAAATCTGATGCCTAGATACAAAATCATAACCCACATCATTACTGCATATTCACAAAAGCTTTGCAAAAAAATAAAATAATACAGCATCATTTTGCCACAAGAGACGTGTTTGATTGTGATTACCTACACAGCTAAAACATTGCTAAGGCAACTATCACCATGGTATCTAAACTTCTAAGACATCAGTGCATTTACCATTCAAGAAATTCTCAAATGATCACATTTCTCTGTAGTTACAGGACTTATCTTTGATTTTATTTCTTCTTCCTTTTTCTTAACTTATAATACATCCATCAGTAATGAGACAGGCAAGATGCTAGCATGTGAAGGTGGGGGAGATTTTAGCCAAGGAAAGTCCATTTTAGTTTCATCTCTCTGGAGCCTAGATTTCAGGGTAATTTTTGTGCACCAGCAAGAGGTTTTTGGCCACAGCTAGAAACTGATCCGGCAACCACCCCTCTGGAGTTCAACTATGAAGGGGCTAATATAGCGTTTAAGTTATTTTTGCTATCCCTTTTCATCCCTTTTCATCCTAGTCCAAGGAGTTGAACATCCACTTTTAAAGTACTGGTGCAGAAATCATTTTTTCTCATCTATTCAGGTGCTAATAAGATCAACTGTCCATCTAAGATATTCCATTCAAGAGGCTTTGTGTAGCTTGCTTTTTAGTTGCAAAAAAATGCCAGAGGCAAATGATCTACCTGGTACTATTTCATCACTTAAAAAGTTATTTTCTTGAGTCTCAGTAATCATAGCATAGCATTTTTGCAATCAAAAATGAAGCAGAATTCAATCTTAGAGGCCATGAGGCTACAAAATACCACATCTTCTCCAGACAATATCCGTAAGTAGCATTTTTCCTGCCTTGCACACTTTATTATCCATCAAAGCCTTTCATCTACCAAGACTGGAAAACGCATTACCTTCCCACTAAGTCACCTTCCCATTACCAGGCAGAAATCCAAATTCTCAAAGCAGAAGGGCCGCAGGCTGCTGCTCTGTGGGGCAAGCCCGCATGCCTGCCTTACCCAGGAGAAGGAAAATGTTGTTTTTTAAGCAACATTCATCCCCCAGAGTTCAGGTCTACCAAGAAGCCTCTCTCCCAAGGCAAATTAAAGCCAAATCATCTTGCCTGGCTGGGAAGAGAGCACCCCAGGCTAAAGAAACTTCTCTCTCACTCTGGTTCTTTTCTCAGCATGGTCCCGCCCCGGGAGCACTGCAAAGGCCACATGAACCAGCTGCCAAGAGGAAGTTCGCACAGAGCTCACACCAATGGAGTACCACCAAGGCGGAGGAAAAGATTTTTCCTGTCTATATATGCATCTTCTTCCAGATATGCTGCTTATCGTAGCTCTCCCCCAAATCAGCCAGGTGATGTACTGGCCTCCTTTTGCCAAGACACCTAAGAATAATCTCAGAGGCAGGGAGGAGAGTAGCTATTCCTAACTTGAATATGGCCAGGGGAAACAGAGCAGGACTTCTGCACTACATCTCAGAAATCTTGTGCAGTCATTGCCACACATATCCCTTACCCTATCGCCCTAGGGACTAGGCAGTGGAGAACTATTCCCAGTCCTGGGAGATGGAAAGTTCAGCTGAAAACCTATCCCTAGATCTGTAGCCTAAAAAAAGGTACCACATGTGCACACACACACACACACACACACACACACACACCCCACACTGTTACTGCCAAAATACACTTTATATTTATTTGCAAAAAGGAAAGGTGTTGAGGGGTGTAATGCTATGATGTACAGGCAAGAATTTTCAGCGCTTTCTTAACTGATAGTTTTTCTCATATAAAGAGAAAGTGTTTCTAACTGTAGGAGGCAGTCAAAACTGGCTTGGGAATACGRGATGTAACAAATTACCTTGACATCCATGATTTGGAAGTTTGTTCCAGTGCTGCTGTTTTCCATGAAAACACTGCCTATCCTACATATAGGATCCACCTTATCCCATACAGTGGTGTTAGGAACTGCACAGAATAATGACGCGCAGAGCAACCCTCCCTTGCATGACTTCATGGGAAGAGAGCAGAGCATGGCAATGCAGAGCCGGGCTACAGGGCAGGTCCTGACCAATTGTCACTACTTTCCCTTTCATGTCTTCAGTGACTTGCTGCCTATCAGTGGCAAGAGAAGAATGATGTGGCTAAACCATTATCAGTAAAACATCTTGAGCACCGTTATTATGCACCAGCTGTAGAAATAAGACTGCCTGGGACACCTGTCTAAGACAAATAAGACTTCTTGCTTATGTTCCCTGTGAATTCTTGGCCCAGGCTAGTGGGAAGGGTTATTTTGGCAGGTGAAAGCAGGGTGAGGGGCTAAGAGAAGTTTTTTCTCCAGTGGGCATGCTGGAGAAGAAACTGCTTCAAACTGTTCCCCTGTGAACTGTCTCCAAGAGGCTGCTCCCAGACACAAGAAACCACTAAAGCCCAGGTGTGTACATCTCTCCTGAGGTTCTAAACTGTTTAAAATACCTCTATTATTAACTGGCAGAACTGCACAGCTTCCACTAAGCTGCTGCAGTTCCTTAGCCAAGAGGAGGGTGTATGCCTGAGATAAACATGCTTTTCTAATCCAAGTACTACATGACCAGATCTGCTGTAAGCTGGGCAGCGTGCAGCAGTTTGCCGTGGCCTCACGTCTTATATTGTTGTCCTGGGATGGGCACGTGCATGTCAGGGAGAGCGAGGAAAGGCTCCAGTCCCAAAGCCTTTTAGGGATTCAGCAGAAGCTCCTAAACCTCACTGCTGCAAGATGTTCTCTGTTGCCTCTGGCAGCTTCAGTAGTTGAGGGGCAGTAGCTACTGGATCTCAGCTCTGACCAACTTCTCAGTTCAGCAAGAGCTTCGAGACCTTGCTGCCGTGATCCTGTTGCCTGGACCTCACAGCTGTGTGACACAACAGCCCCCAGCACGCACATAAGATCTTGACTTCGTTAGCGGCTGTGCTGCTTCTTCCCCCACTGCTCATAGAGCTCAACAGGGATGACATGGATCCAGCAGTCCCTGGCACTCTATGCTTAAAAATACAGATTTTTGCACCACCTGAGGACTCTGACTTAACAGCATGTAAGAAAAATCCTGCTATGCTCAGAGGCAAAACCTGGCTCCTGCAAATGCAGGTTCCCCAGCCTCCTCTGAGCTCAGCTGATGCTGCTGCAATCCAGCAGCTGCGAAACCTAGAGATACGACCTTGCCTCCTTTGGGACTAGTGTTTACTAGATGCCCACAGAGATCAGGGGAGATATGGGACACTGTCACTCAAAGGACTAGCTGCATCTTTAGCTAGCTTCTCCTAATTGGGGAATATGGCCAAACACCAGGTGGACGGTGCCATCCAGCAGAGCTGGACACAGCTCTCTCTGGGGGGAGTAACCATTCCCAGCTCCTCACCCCAGCCAAGCTCACCTCCAGCTACGGCAGGACTGAGCTCAGGTAGCAGCTATGCCCAGAGAACCCAAGGTCTGTCAGTGAGGGGTGGTTACTCAAGCCTCCCCAGACCCAGCTGCAGGAGAACAGCAGACCCACCATGCTGTGATACTCACTGGCCTCCTGGTGAGCATGTACTGGTGTATGTGTTCAGGTTGCTATGGAGGAAGCATGCAATAAACACGCCTGAGGTGTATAAGACAAAGACATTTTTAAAACACAATTAAACAACATTTTTGCTTCTCTCTATTTGGTGTTAGCTAACCCAAAACTACAAGGTTGCACTCCACACTGGTGTCTGTTTGCTTTTAATGTTTTTATAATTACGCTGTACTAAAAAAAATTCTGTCTTTCCCAAAGCTGGCATTTTCCATAGCAAATTTGATCAGGGTCTCCTTAAAGAAAAAAAAAAAAAAAGACATGGCCATCCCCTTAGTTGTGAAGACAGCTTCTGAAATGGCTCCTGAGTGACAGCCATGGCCTCTTTTAAGCAGCAAGAGCAGCTGCTGCTGCTTCTTCATGCTATAGCTCCCACTGCATGATACGCATAGTCCCTTCTTCAAAGGCAACTGGGGAGAGAAGGGATGAGCCTACCTGAGCTCACTAAKATGGAGAAGGAAGATAAACAGCTTTTTTCTCTGGGCTATTCTTCCTCCCTCCCAGCCAGCAAGAGTCAAGTTCCAGTCCCTGCTCCATCTACTTTGTGACAAATACAGTGGTCACGCCTGGTCTTCAGGCAGGTCACCCTTGTGTCTCACATCGTTCTCTGTGGACATCATCCACTGCTGCCAGCTGTCCCCCAGTGCCTTGCCCACACGAAGGACAAAAGCACAGAATCCAGCACCTCACCGGGGACTCAGCACYGAAACGAGGATCACTGTGCCACAGATCACACTCGGAGCCACAGCGGGAGCCAAGACTCGGGCTCCCCCCAGCTGCTGAGGGAAGAGAACAGGAGAATTTGGCTGGAGTGGATAAATGGGAGGTCTGCTGCAAGGCAAGAGCAGCAAGGAAAGCCATGAGTGGACAGGGCATGGCTGGTGACCAGGTACACAGATGAAGATCAGGAGCTGGTCATGATGAACCAATCGATGGGGAGGGCTGCTCAGTGGACAAGGTTATTGTACAGACCTGGCTCAAAGAGCTTAACAGGGGAAGCCATTTGCAGGCTTCTGGACAAAAGAAAAATAACTTTGTGATCATTTCCCTTTCTCAGTGGAACCCAACAGACAGTTGCACCAGTGCAACTCTGTGGACAGTAAACCACTGCACAGGAGCAAAAGCAGGCAGCCCAGGTGGGAAGTCCTTGGAGAAAGAAAAAGTAACATCTAATTGCATTCCAAGAAACCACAGAGCCACTGGGCTATCTCAGTAAGAAAAGTAGCTGAGAAGTGTGTATGAAAAATAAGCAGGCATGAGCAGATGTAACAGAGACAGAAAAGTGTTGACACAGTTTGGCAACACTTTTATAAAACATTCTGCCAGTAGAACATCGAAGGAAGCATGTGTCTTTCCTGGGTTGCATCACAGAGTTGGCTTCCACGACAAGAGACTTTATGTAAGCTATTTAGGCACACACARCTATGCTGGCAGGATTTTACCCCTTCTGGGACACTTTCTTGGTAGTTTCACCAGGCTGAATTAAACACACTTTTCAGCAAAAGAGTTTCGGTGAAGCTGTCAGCCCCTGGCATTCATTCACAAGACGCCCAAGCCTGTGTTTCCCAGCCTGGTGTCCTCCCTCTCTCCCGGCACGCGTGCACTCAGAGCTGCGGCTCAGCGATACAGAATAAAAACAGAGACACGCTGACCCCTTGTGGCCGCATGACCGCCTTTCAGAAGCAATTTTCCCCTAGGAGGAACTTAACAGAATTACAGATTTTTAAAGCTGGAGTTCTACCGAGTCACAAATGGGTTCACCGCCGCAGAGGCGCTACTGCTCTGGCTGCCTCGTGCTGCTCCCAGCCTGCCGAGGCTTCAAGCTCTGGGTGCAGAAGCTACAAAGCAGCACATTGCTCGCATTTTACTGAACAAAAACCAATCCTTTTCCTGACTCACAGAAGTTATCCTTTGGATAGACCGAAAGACAGCTAGTAAAGGAGCTCGCCAGGTGGGGATTTCAGAGATTACCCAGACAGCTCCTGCTGTGCATAGACCTAGCGATAGGAACTACTTGTATAGTTAGGATGTGGTGCTTAACTCCCTGGAGGAGTACCTGGCCATTGCAGGGTCTCCCCCAGGCAGTTCCTGCTTCAGAATTGATCAAACCGTGCGTAGATATGTAAATAGTCAGTAGAAACTGTTTCTACATATGTGGGAATGGTCTCATAGGACACTCTTGTACGAAGTTAAGATAGGAGGTGTTTTGTACTTATCTTAAGATACTCAGTATTGGTGTATCATGCATGTGCCGGAGTGGTCATGCAAGACCTCAGGCCAGCTGGATTATAAGAATTTGCCAGAAAAATAGTTCAGGGAGTCTCATCCAATCCAGCTGAAGATGCCGTTGCAACAGAGACTCCCACCTTCATCCAGACAGCAACTGATCATCCTATTCAAGCGATCAGTTCCCCACATGTTACCCTATGCAAAWGATCCCCATAAATTAAGACATTTTAAAAACATGCTGTCCATGAATGTCTGTGGGACAGTGTCCTGCTCTTGCTCCCTACTGTCTGTGAAGGGCTGGTTTGGGGAGCCTTCTGGCAGRAGCCCTGGCTGCAGGAAGAGTTTAAGTGAAGAGCTATCAGCCTGGTCATTAGGAGCAGAGAGCACTGCAGGCATAATGACTATCAAACAGGCTAACTGCCAAAAAAAATCCCTTTCCTCTCCTTATTGTATTTGCCAAAGAGGTCCATCCAAAGCCCATTCAAGTCAACAGGTAGCCTTTAAAGTGTTTAATCAAATATCGATAACTAAGATGCAATATATTGTAAGGTTAGGCTCCCCCTTACAGGCCGTGAAGAGGGATAGGGACTGCCCACCGGGTCACCATTCAGTTCACTCTAAAGTGGACTTCTAAGACAGGGTACACGAATCTTGCTCTAGAAGTGCCTGTATGTTTCCACAGACTATCAAGGGACCTGAGGGTGAGGGAAATGTCTAAAGTTAGGTGAGATGATTCCCAGCAATGATCACCAGCTTTGCATCAGGGACTGGAGACAGCGGGAGCATGAGATATATCGCCAAGTACTGCTGTGCAGTTACTGAGAACAACTTTGGGACTAGGCCATTTGAAAGCTGATTTAACACTGTCACATCATTGAAACAGTGCAAATACTCAAGCAGTTTTCTTGCTGGTAAGCTGAGCAGATAAAGGGGTAGGGAGAATGAATGTCAATATTAACACCACAAGTCACTGAACAACTTATTCAGCCAGCGCTATTCAAGCCAGTGCACAGGGCCTCTGAGGCTTCCCTGGAACCAAAATGGTCCCCAAAACTTAGTAGAATAAGAGAGAAAAGCAGCATTTGTGCTGCCTAAGTTTCTGGGCCTGAAAACCATTCTGTATTAGAAGAGAAATGCTATAATTTTTAAACAGGCTGTTTTGGAATTAGGTCTTGGTCTTACTTTGAGGTACAAAGCAAGAAACCTAGAATAGACTTGCAAAACATATCTGGAGACCATTCCACATACACAGCTTGCACTGATTAAGAGATGCTGAGAAACTAGGCAGTTTGAAAGAAAAAACAGTCTCCTTCCTGTCCTGACCTAAGTGTAAACTCAGAGAGTGTTTTTTTTCTCTCCTTAAGCCATGCAAGTTGTTTTTTGAGGCATAAAGGGAATGTTTCTGTACTCTCTTAAAAATGAGTTCAATAGCAAATCCTGTCTCAAAAAAGCTAAATAGTCCACTGAGAAGCCAAAGGCCTTCCACACTGCCTCTGTACAAGAAGGTGAAATGATTTACTCCGAGTAAAACTCCAGCACTCTAGCCCTGCTAGAAGACTTTTAAGAGCTTTGTACTTCTATTTTGCACTGTCATAACCTGTTGTTACTTATTCATTGGAAAGCAACCAAATCTCCAACTCTCCAATCATTCTGAAGACCACTGTGGGTAACCAATGAAGCTTCAAGATCTTGCGAGAAAGCCCAGCTGCATGCCCTGCTTGAGACTGCAGGATGGCAACAAATAAGGCAGGAAAGGTTATTAGAGGAAAGCATTTTGATGTTTTAAATGTGTCCCAATAGTTCTTTGTTGATTATTAAAGATTGCTGGTGTTGTTACTTTTACTTTGGGTTCTTCATCCTTCAGATATGTGGGACTAAGTATATAGCAGTGCTGTATTCTGTTATTCAGTGCATATAAAGGTCTTTACACCTTCTTTTTTTAGTAATGAGCAAGACATTGGGGGGGTTGGTTAATTGACAGTACATTTTGAAATCATTAAAATAAGCCCAGTTACCTTCAGCTCTGTTTCAGAAGAAAGAAAAATCACATTGCCAAGTGAAAAAGGAATACCAATGTCAAATAATTTTTTATGCCCACACTGTACTAACAAATGTTACAAGTTCTTAACAAATTACTCTCCAGACTTTCAAGCTGAACACCAAGCTAACTAAAACAAAGTGCAGAAAAATGTTATTGCCCAGAATGACGTGTCTAGATTATTGTTATTCCCACAGTGTCAATCTTTCTTATGTCTAACTTGATAAACTGCAGGTGCTTGAAACTGCTGCAGCAGCTAGAATACTGATATGCAATAAGCGTTCATGTCACATTTCTCCTATCCTCTGTTAGCCTAAATTTGCTTCATAGAAAAGATGATGATAAGGAGTCTCTTTGCACAAAGGAATTAGAGCATCCATATGCCTTGGCAGCTGTACTATGGAAGAAGATAATACCAACAGGTGCAGAAGAGCAGAGTTCATGATATTGCTGGGTTTTCCTTTATTCCAAATATGCAGCAAAGCAGAATAAAATAGATCTTTTTCTTTAGAACCCAAGTGCAAATGGAGGTAGCAATGACATAGACTTACAGCTTTTAGCAAGTCTCTTTGTCCTAATATCTAGTAGACTGGAGGTCATTTTGTCTCAGGGCAAATATTTCATCTGACAAAGCAAGCAGTGTACTATGTATGATTTTATGTAATTTGCAATATAAATTTTTTGTCACAATGCACTGCTTATATGGCTGGAATTTTTACTTTGATGCAGGTTAAAATAACCAATACATGTTTTGTTGATGCTGACCATAATGCATCCAAAATAATTGAATGCAAGAAGGGACACTGAGGATGCTAGATAAGTATTTGGTATGTATCCATTTCAATATTCAATGCTCACAGTTGGGTGTTTTGTTTACTTTTTTTTAGAAGAATGCATATTTTTATTTAAAAATTTGTTTTCTTCCTTTACTAAATGGCTTCATAGCTGTATTAGGAATTAATCATTTCCACAGGACAAATTTTTTTCCTATCTTACAAAGCAAAGAATACTAAAATGATATTCTTCTGAGAAAGTTACGGCAAACAGCAAAACATTCTAGAAGCCAGGCACTTACTACTGTAAATGAATGTAGCGGTACTGATTTCAGGCATCACTACTACTTATTCTTCTTCCCAGGCAGCCAGACAGATTTGATTCTGCTCCTATCAAAACTTTGCTTTGATTTCAGCTGGGACTGGATCAGACCTGACTGAGTTAATAAGTCTCAGTTTGGATTAGAAATAGCAGTGCTTTTCTAATAACCTGTTCTTGTAAGAATTTAAAATTGGTCAATCATACATGAGTAAACAAAGGTGAAAAAGAAAATACAGCCATATTTTGAACTCAATTTTGTGAAATTTGGACACTGCATTAGCATCCTACTGCACACAGTTTTTTTCTAGCCTCCTGTCATAAACAAGCCTGCATTTATGTATATTCATACTTCTCAGATGCAAGCTATTATGCACTAAAAGGAAACACAGCACTGTCAGGGAAAACTGATGTTTTCCTGTTGTTAATGGCACTGGTTCATGTTATAGTCATAGCAAATTCATTAACTTCTCTCTCAGCTTTAAAGCATTCTTACAAAACCAAGAGGCTGAAAGCACAAGTTATGGGATGTAGATTTGTGAAACTGGCAGCTTTCTAGAGTGTTAAAGCTTATGAAAATCCAAATCCAAGATAGAATGTATGGAATGTGAGCTTGCTTCCCGAAGCCCTGGGGCTTCATCCAAAATGCACTGAGGCTAGCGAGAGTCCATCCACTGTCTTCACTGGACTTTGGATCAAGCCCTTCAAAGATGTAAAACAGAGGCTTGACATGCTTAGTTTGCAAGGGATATTTGGTTACAAATAGAAATTGCCCAACTCAATAACCCTGAGAGGAAAGGCGAAGGATGCACCCTCAGGACCAGAAGGTTAAGATGACATGGAGGAACCAGGACTTCACCATGCTGGTAAAATTAGCCTCTCCGGCACACACAGAGGGAAAGCAGCCAGGGAAGCGTATCAGAGACTCCTGCCCAGATCCACTGCAGAAAGAAGGGTCTAGGAACAGGAAAGCTGGGGCTGGTGCACTAACTGTGCATTTACATTTTCTGGCACTACTCCATGAACAACATAGTGGATGACATGTTTCCTCCTCCGTCATCCATGGTAAACACTCTTTTCCTCTTGGTGGGAGTGGTTGTAAATGATTTTAATTAGTTATCCTTGGGAAAAAGATATTTCAAATACAATACAAACAATAACTCAACAACTCTTTCCTACTACAAGAAAAAGGAACAGCAAAACAATCTCCAAATTGTTCAAGCAATTCAACTGTTCCAGTAACCAAGAAATGCTTTAAGCTGAGGAAAGTGTGAAGTCTCAGCCTAGCAGCTGCTCCAGAACTGGAGACAAGAGACTGGATTTCTGTTCCCTGCTTTGCTACCCATTTAAGTTCCTCTCAGGGGTCAGAGGGGCCTTGTCTGCTAAATAATATCTGTCCGGTAGGTTTCTCTCAGCAAAGCTGTAAATTGTTTTGAGATTCTGAGGCAGAAGGCACTGGGGGAAATGCACTACAGCAATAACTAACCCAGTTTTCTCAGCAAAATGTTTGGACTGTGCACAGTAGTTCCAGAAAAAGACCCAGGCAAAACACATGTCATTTTCTCTAACAACAAAAAAACGTAGTGAGAGGTATGTTGTCTCCTGGGACTCTGAAGGCCTAACTTTGTTCCTGTTGCATTCAGCTGAGTTTTGTTCCAACTCCAAAAGTTAAAAAATCTCAGTAGAAAAGTGAAGAAGATAGTGGAAAGAAGAAATGTGTTTCCATAACCAGAAAGTTTAGTATCATCAAGGATGGCTTTTTGTTSCTTTAACTTTCTGGAAAATGGCTTCCAAAAAAGCTCTCCATACTTTCAATACTGGAAACAAGCAGCCAACTATCAGTGGAAAGATGCCCCAGTACTAAACCTGGGTTTGCTTAAAACGTAACAATTGCTAAGAACAGGTATTCTGACTATTACACATACAAATAATAGTTTGTTCTAAACCTTAAAGTCCCCTTAAGTATGCGACCTCAGGTAAAAGCCACTAATGAAGAGATACTATAACCCCTGAACATGTTTCACTGAAAGGGGGTCTGAGGATGGCCTTTCTCTTTAGATTATGTTAAACAAACCAACTTTGACGAGTGATTTCACTCATTGACATTCATTTAAGATAGTACATTCTTAGGCAGAAAGTTCATTGCACAGAAGATTCATTAACGAGGCCGCCTGTGAATCCCRAGAAAGGCTGCGCCCTCCAAGTCTCCAAGGTCTGAAGCAAGAATGCATTTCTGAAGCAGCTGCTTAAAGATCTGAGGGAAACTTGGCCGGAAGAGTAGCCACATGATCCTCCGTTCTTTTTAGTACTTTTGGCTTTCAGACGTTAAGTCCAATGTAATATGACAGCCTTACACAATCAAAAACTCACCATTGACTGACAGAGCAATGCAACATTGTGAAGATTAAACAGAGGAGAGAGGGAGATGTGCATCCACCTTTTCCTTTCTTTCTTTATTCTCATTTGAAGTTTTTAGTCTCTAATAGCTCAAATGAAAGTGAAAACTTCCCACCGTGAATCTGGCTGTTGTGCAATGCAGCACGCTGGCTGGGGAAAGACAGGCTGCCYTTCTCGACCATGTGAGACACTCTGCTCAGAAGGAGAGAGCATTGCCCTGAGCAATATATAACTGACCTTACATTCAAGGCAGGCCCCACAGGCACAGACAGCTCTGAGCTTTTGAAAAGTGTGCATGAGGATGCATATTTTGGGTCTAGTAAGGAGGAACTCAGCAACCCCCAAGCAGCATCTTTAGTGCTTTGTTTCATCTCTAGCCCTTCGTCATCATATTTTCCCTTTAAAGGGTCCCTATTTAAAAATAACCCATTAAAAGTACCATTTGCCGATCATGCACTTCACCAGAGTGCTGGAAGACACTATCTTTTAGTTGCTTGACAACTGGCAGCCCTTGTGCTCCTAGGACCTACCATTATATTCAGGAGGTGACACCTCACTCACATTGTGGGATACAGGCCCAGATAAGGAAGGGAGAAGAGACAAAAACGTTGGGCCTGACACACACATTAATGGCTTGTCTCCCTACCACAAAGCTAGAGCAAGATACATTTGCACTTTCTCTAAATCCCCTTTGCACAGTCAAAGCAGTGTAAATGGATGTTAGGGTAGGTGGGAATAAGGACTCTTATCTCCAAAGAGATGATCTGACCTATCTAAACTTCGCAGCAATTTTGCTGTAATACAGAATTTTCTTTACCCCAATATAATTACACCAATATAATGTAAATCTCCCCCTAGCAGCAATAAGAAAGTGGAAGACAATGACTGGATAATTTTGTGCATCCCRAAGTCTTTAATTTAGTCATATATCATACTTCAAGAGATATGTTATTCAAAGATATGTATGAATTTCACATCAGACCACAGACATTTGTTTCTTTTGCTTCATACAAGATAATTGTTAGATTAAAGATAATTGTTAGATAAAATACTCTTCTTTTCTTTTTTCAGAGTTCACAAAAGTTACCTCATAGTAGAAATAATTCTGAGTTAATACAGCAACTAAAAATTCTAAATTATTAGCTTTCTCTGACATCCATGTAATTTGTATTTTAAAGCTAAATATCAGTTATTTGCAAGTAAATCAAGTCTCTCTGGTGCTGAAAGTTGTAGTTCAACTAATTTATTGCTTAGTAAAGTCCAAAAATAGTTATGTTTACTCCCTTTAACTTTTTTGAAAGTGTTCAGTGTTTGAAACCTTTTGAAAGTGTTTGAATTTTTGAAACATCACTAAAAAGTGAAGTTTCAAACTTCCGAAACAAAAAAACTTTCAAACTTCTGAAACAAATTGAAAGCTTTGAAACTTCACTGAAACTTTTTGCAAGTGTTTTTTGAAATGTGTTGCATTGAATAAGCTAAACATTTTTCCTGATTTATGGGGCTTGATAGCAGTCTGTGGGCAGACGCAGAATAATCTTTTTGCCAAAAAGATCAGTTTCTCTGTTTAATTAGAGCCAGAAAATTAGACATCTGGGTTGATTTCTGCAGCACAGAATAAGCAGTTAAAGAAAACCAATTCACTCAAAGAGAAGAAAAGATGTCTATAATCTGTGAATGCCTGTTAAACATATATAAAGAATTTTTAAAAGAATGCATAAGTTTATTCCTTTCAAAATGTAAGGAAAAACAATAATGGTTGTACAGCCAGAAGTATTACATTGCTTCCAACTGCTGTGAGATGTTTCACTTTGAAAATACAGACACCTTAGCATAGGGTTACATGCCCCAGAGTTAATGAGATGCCCTTTGTTGAATGGATAGCATTGCTGTTTGAATTTTTTATTATTRTAAACTGTTTTTACAGCAGTTATACAGAGCAAATTGAGCCCATTCAGACCAAACATCCCTGCATACAGACATATGCAAATAACATGTCTAGTAACAAGGAATGTAGCCTATTTATAGAATGTGAAATAATGTGAAATATTTATAGAATGGCCTTGCAAAATGCTCTGGCATTTAGCAGCCAGAGAACTAAGCCTGCGTTCTTCAGTGCGATGTAGAAAAAGGACAAACGTAATCCTTGAAGGAGTGAGGCCAAATAGCACAAAGTAATCAAGACTGTTGATTTATTCCTGTATTAGAATTTGTTACCCACTAAGTGCTGCGTGCAGTGCTGGGGCTCCCGTTTTGAAAAAGACATTGGAAAAATGGAGACAGTGCAGCAAAAGTGCTTTGAAAATATTTCAAGGACTGGAGAAATGCCTTAAAGTGAGAGCGACATTCAATCTGTTCCGTTTTTTGAAAGATGAAATGATGGCTCAGTTACTATGCCATCTTCACAGAGAGAAATACGTGGTACTAAAAGACTCTTTAACTTAGTGGAAAAGGCATAACAAAAACTGATGGCTGAAAGCTGAAGCCAAATAAATTCAAACAGGAAATATGGCACACTCTTTATGGCTTTTTTTTTTTAAAGTAGTCACATTCATTAACTACTGAAATATACTACTGAGGACAGCAGCGTGGCAACGTCTTCTAGACTAGAGATCTCACTGAAACATCTGCTTAGTCAAGCAGACTCAATCCAACACTTAGCTAAAATGTAAAAGTGTGTGATATACAGCGAGCTGGAATAGAAAATCCCTTTTAACTCCAAATTCGATGAAATTTCCCTTCAGTTCATGAGCTCACAATCACTTGGGGTTAATTTTCCAGCTCAGAAAATAACTCAGTGTCAGTATCATATGAAATTTTGTTTTTAACTTGGCATTGGAGATCTTTGGTTAAAAACAGGGAAAACAGAAGTGGTTATCACAGTAGAAAAAGTTGTTTTAAAAATTCTTATAGTAATCTACTTCTTTTGGATCTGTAAAACCTTTAGGAGGCTTAGGCCAAAGAAATCTTCTAGTTATTGAGATTTTTTTGTACATTTTCAAGCTTAAAAAGGAAAGCTTTTGCTGACAATTTTCATTGAACACTGTTATTTTTAGAGCCACTTCAGCAACAACATAGGATGCTATAATCGCACTCTACACGCTTTGGCAGCCCTTGACATTTATGAGAGGTGCTGTATTCAGACTATCTTCTTTTTCTTTTTTAACAATAATAAAAAGACAATAACTATCTACTTTCAGAGCTTCTATATAGGTGGAGAGAATGCATTAGCTGAGAGACACACAAAATGAGAATAGCTCATTACACATTTAGGATGAAGATACCAAGTTTAGCCAGACGCTCTATTTTAATTGGATTTTCCAACAAGAAGAGCCAAAGGCTCTCAAAAACCATCCTCCAAGGGAGGAGAAGGAGCAACTCTACTCTCTCCCTGCCAGCCCCTGCAACCAAGGGGATGCCTCCAGCTCTTTCCTCCTCATGGCACCAGTGCCGGGTGGAAGGGGTGAAGGGGATGAAGCAGGGATTACAAGAGAGAGCGCCTACAGCCTCTCTGCCAGGCCAGCACACAAAGGAGCAGGTCAGAAACTGCTGAACCTGCAGAAATAAATGCCTTCTACTATGGCATACCAGAAAGGGACTCAGTTGTGTGCTCTGTACTTCAACTCCGCTCTTATTTTGAGCCAGAAATATCTTGGTCCTTGCCTCTCCTTGGGAAGCTGCTAAAATGGACCCTTGCACCCAAGGGGAGCTCAGTTTGGTCAATAGGATGATGCTTGGGCAGCTGCATGCTCAGCATTGCAGCCTTGGCTCTCCAGGCAGCCTCTTGCCAGTTCTTTGCTCATTACTTACAAGGTGGGGATGTTGGCACCCGTGTGCACACACACCCCTTTTCATGCAGCATGCACAGGGGCTGTCCACTAGCCTTTATGGGGTGAAGTGGATGTTACTGACTCATACAACTGTTTTAATTCGTGTGTAGCCGTCCTGACGTGGATGACATGAAAAAGTTCCCCACCTGGTGGTTCTTGGGAACTAGCAAAGAGGATGCAAGGAAAATGTGAAGGAGAAAAAGAAAATTCATTACCACACAGTGTTTAAAAGCCTTTAGACTAGCTATTGATATAAAAGATTGTATTTTTCATTGAAATTATTCAGCCCTCTTAGAGAGAAAAATGTTATAGATCTGTAAAACACTCAGAAGAGTGTACTGTAACAGACTAACAGTCTCCCTGTATGAAATGTTAATACATCAGGGATCAGCAAATGACACAAATATGGAGTACCTGTCCTTAAATTCTTACAGCAAATAAAACTTCTAGTTGTAAATGGCTATGTGTATATGCCTGTTGCATCTACTTTTTCAAAGATACTGCTTCTTTCATGCTACATTCACATTTACTTGTTTTAACCTCCTTTTGTTTCCTGTTTTTCATCTTCACTCAGCTAGGAAAAGTGTTCAGAGGTAGTCACAAACATAATGTACTAGCCACTGTCCAAATATAAATAAATAATGAAAAGTTTACAGTCTAATAAAACAGTATATAACATAAAAAAATAACATATAATAATGCAAGAAATACTACTTTCATCCACTTTCTTAGTTGAAATCAAGAATATAAAAGAAGCATATATAAAATACAAAATGTGTGCATTGGTTGATAATACTGCCATTAGTGTATGTGATCACGTTAGTATGTGCAGGATGCAGGAAAGTTAAGCCACAGCTCAGCTAATCTGCTCACAAATACCCAAGGGTCCATTTAAAGACAAGCCATTCCAGGTTAAATCTGCCCTACAATCCCTTGTACCAGGTCCCATATCCTGTCCTCCCCAGTCTCCAGCATTTTGCAACTCATGGATGTCCTGAATTAGTAGTGGTAGCTTTGTTTTCCACAGTCCTTGCTGGACTTCTATAGCATGAATTTTCCCAGTCACCTTTTGAATCCTTGAAAATGTGAAATAATTACAACTTCCTGTTGCAAAGATCTCCATTGCTCAGACATCTACTGTGCAAAGCATCTCCTTTTGCTTGTTTTGAACTTACCATTATCACTSTTGAGGGAAAGTACACTCAGTTTTCTGTGCGGATTAAATATATGTAAGTTTTTCAAAGGACTGAACTGATTCATCAATGGAATGGAATCTTTCAGAATGGCTCAGTTGGCCTGTGACAGTTCATAACAAGTGACATTTTATTAGAAGTTTTTTACTAGATCTGGATAGACATTCTGGCCAAATCCAGACAGAAGGAGGGACCCTAAAACATGACAAAAAAAGAAGCTCACTGGCAATACAGGGGATTTGGATTAAAATCCCTGTTAGTCCAAAACTGGATTTGCATCTGAACATCCCACCTGCCCAGCATGTGGCATGACATTGGTTAGTCTACCACTGATATCTACCAGTACAATCTGTTGGAGCTACACCAGTTTCTACAAATAAATATTTCCTGGGTTGATACAAAGGAGACTCAATAGCCTGTGGTCAGAGCTTTCATTTCCTGTGTGGAAGATGCAGCTTCAAGTTTCTTTCTTCCCTGAAAGGTATGAAGCCACATGAATTCCCACTACGGAGGAGGATAGAAAATCAGAGAATAATTTAGGTCAAGAGGAACCTCTGAAAGTCATCTAGTTCAACCCCTGCTCAAAAATGGGGCTGGCTTTAAAACTAGATAAGGTAGATCATAGACCAACACAGATCACTTGGGGCTTGGTACCCAAAGCAGTCCAGCTTTTAGGCCAGACACTCCCCGAGTATGCGAACCTGCTCCGAGAAGGGAATGGGCACAGAGCAGCTCATGGGAGACAGCCCCAGCTGGGAGCCTGAGAGCACAGGCATGGAGGTCTCCCACAGCCRAGCTCGTCAGCACAACCACCAGGCTATTCTGAGTGAAGTCTTCATCTGCCTCGGATTCCCAAATTCTTTATTTCATCTCAACATCAAACAGGAAAGTTTTTGAAACATCATAGTTTCTGAGTTTCCTTTTCTAGAAGGGCCTCAGCGGAACTGGAAACCTCCCTATCAGTGCATATGGTCAGTTTTCAAAACTGATATGGGTCATGATTTTATAGAGATACTTCTGAAAAGTTTATCCTTCCTCTAATCCCTGCAAGCCCCCCCCTGAAACTACACCATATAGTGGGCCCTAGTCTGTATAGAAGGGTTTTTGCTTAAAACAGGACCATTATTATGTTTGTAGCAAACCATATCAGGCAAGAACCAGACCCTGGCACACATGACAGTAGTGAGAACATTTGGCTTGACACTGTTTTCTCAGCTGACTGGCCTGATGGTTATGTAAAATTCCTCAGACTGTAATGAAACATTCCTGGTTAGACATAGATAGTCTGAGGAGCAGCTGGATACAAAATCCATTGCATGAGGATGTTGGCATTTATGAACAGATCTCACATTTTCCTGCACACTTACAATGATCCACCCTGATGCAATTATTCAAGCTGGATCTTGATGAACTCTTYCAAAGTCCTGAGCCATCACATGAAGAGTCGTCCACAAATAGCAAGTTCATCAAGCTCCAGCTCGAACAAAAGTTAATTGTCCATTATTGGATATATTTAAGCATTTCTTCCCCTGTGCTCTGAGATTCTTAGTGTAATGCACCAGGAAAGACAGTTTTGAACAGGAAATTATATCTGCAGGGTGGAACATCAGTTTATAAATTGAATTAGCCCCATTCAGTGGGGGCTATTTTAAAGTAAATCAAGCTAGGGCATACAAGCACAAGACAGTGGATTTTGAAAAAAAAATTAGCAGATATAAAATCAAACAGAAACTACCAGCACAAAAACTAAGGAAGGCAACATTCAACAGGTTGAATTTATTGTTGAAAAAGGCAGGCTCTTGACTGAAGCTCAGTCCATGTTTGGGGGTCTTTAAGGCTCTCCTGCTGAGTTTTCTTGTGTCTATTAGTGAGTGAGTATGTTCTGCTGCCAAATTTTCTACAGAGGCAATGCTGAAGTGTCTCTTCCTCTCTTTCCCTCAGCAATTTTCAGGAACTCTAGCTTAAAGACACACAGCTGTGTCACCCACGTATATCCCGAGGCTTGCTTTGGGTAACAATTTTCCCAGTGGCGTTTGTATTCACGGCCCTGTAATTAGCCTGCTCTCCTTCTCTACTGCCAGGTAGAATTTTCCCTGCTGCTGCTGAGACAGATCAAGAAACTTTTAATTACTAAATCAGGAAATTAGAAGATGATTAACAGAGGTTTATAAAGGTGCATTGTGTCTATGAGAAAGATAAAAGAAAAGATACTGCCAGAGCTGCCAAACAGCTAGAAACTGTTCTTACTTTAAATAGCCCCCTTAATCTGAAATTCTCCTCAGTACATTCCTAAATGCAACAGGAAAATATTCAGAAGTACATTGTGGTACGAACAATACTGATGATAAATTATACCTGTCTGGCAAATAACTTTGCCTACAGAAGTCTAGTTAACTTGATCAAAACAAATTTCTGAGTTACCTCTCCATAGTGTTGCAAATTCTGCAGCACCTTCCAAAACATAAATTTTACTAGGAATGAAAATTAAGCGTCCCTACGAAGAACCACAAAGACAGAAATTAACAGACACCATTTTAAAAACTCATTTAAGTGCTGTCCTTTGWGTGAAGCAACCAGATAGATCTCAGCCCAGTCTACTGAAAAAGAATAATCAATGTCGTTGTCAGTTCTGAAATTACAAGATTATAAAGCTTATCTTGCCAAGATGCTTTATTTAATTAAAACAGAAATCTAGCAGATGGGTTTTCTATTTTAAATTGAACTAATAATTGTAGGAATACAAGTAAAAGAGGTGAAGTTCTCTGCTATAAACAGTTCACGTCAGAGAAGAGAAATGGTTAGAAGAGATCTCAGCTGTAGCATCCACAGGGTGCACTGGTAATTTCATAGATCAAGCAAATGCAAGAATAATTAGCCCTCCCAAGAGAGTAAAAGAATTAGCATGTTTATGCAAATGAGTAAAAGTCAATGAACAGAAAACGAGGCCTGTAAAATGTAGGCCCAGCTGACATTGCAAGCATCTGAAGTGTGACATATGACCATAGAAGAACGTAAGTGTATCCGATATTGATGGGAAAGGAGGCTGGCGAATGACAAGCAGATTAGAGAATGTGCAGAGGACAGATGCCTCCATACCCTTGTCCTGTGCCATGTAGCTAAGAAGTGTCTTTTATAAGACCTCAATAGCCTTTGGATCAGGTATCTTCTGCACTTACTAAGGCTCTTTTTTAAAAGTCAGCTTCTCCGATAAGTCCAGAGCCCGAGAATTATCTGCTGTGGCTGATGTTACCARTTATCTAACTCTCTTCTTTGATACCATTTTTAGTCTTTTATATAAGCTCCTGAAATACCACACACTTGGTACCTAAAGCCATTGAATTCTGCAGAAGGATTTCTGCTGGTTTAAGTGTTCTCTCAACAGGTGTCATGAAGATGGCGTCAGAACAAGGTAATGTATGCAAAAAAAATCATTAATCAACCAGAAGGTGCCGTATCCTGCATAGAATCAGGTTCATCCATTTGTTTGCAAAACAGGAATGTGACTTGTATTTAATTCCAGGCTATCATATTTTCCTCTAAAAAGATATCCCTGTTTCTGCCCATTTTGATAGGAAATTGCGGGGTGCAGTGATATTCTTGCAGAGATTAAGAATTTCAATATTTTCAATGAGGTCAGAGGTCTAGGATGAAGGCTAAGCATGAAAATAAGAAGAGCATGAAAATCAAAATGCTGATTTATTATCAAATCCAGTGTTTGTGTCCTGCACGTCTTAGAGTGAATGAATTGTTTTGGCAGCACTATGCAGCTCTTCTAATGAACACAAAATATTTTCTTTCTTCTCTCAGGCAAATTAAAATATCAGTGTGTTCATTCCTCTGCCTTGTTTGATCTGTTCCTAGCTGGTCATAAAGATTTTAAAGAGTATGATGGTCCTACCGTGACCACATTAAAAAAGCAAACATCTGTCAACCATTACCACACAGCAGTTCCTCAGATAATGCTCCATTTGTCCCTACTCAGAACAGTGACAGACACAGAACAGCAAAATGTTGTTTCCATAACAATTGGTCCCTGTTGGAAAATAGCATTTTTGTAGTATTCTACCTTCTTTGCCCAAAAATTGTAGGCCATCCAACCTTATGTACACAGACGTCAGTAATTTTCTTTTGTATAACAGGCTGACATGGTTTTGTARTGCTCTTGAAGAAAAAACTGAGTCATCACTGTACCAATAGACAAACTTTATTGCACTATTAACACAAAGTGGCAATATTTGATCTTGTCTCACTTTTAGATTTCTTTCTTTTGTTTTTAATTCAGTGAAATAACCTGAACTGACCACAGTTGTTACCCTTCTTCTAAAAAATATATTGGCTATGTGGCTATTCTGCAAAAGTAATTTACTGAAGCAGTTTAATCTGTTCTGTGGGAGAGACAATGGCCAAATCTTAACAGTAAGAACCTAAAGGCTTTCTGCTGTAACAGGATTTAGCAATAACTTTAAGCTGGCAGTTCAAAGTTAATCCTCAGGGGAGAATGTGATTTGGCAAAAGCACCCAGTCATTAAAAAAAAAAAAAAAAAAATCACTAGACTGTGGGGGTTTTTTCTTAGTATTTGTGCAGCTATTGTTATTGGGAAACATGACAGGAATAATTGTTGCATTGCCTTGGACCAGCAAGGCTCTTCCTGGGCAATTCATTTTAAGCCTTTTTGTACTTTATTACTCTATCAATGAAAAAGGAAACAAAAGTTTGCATTTCTCAGTACTTCTTCCTAGGAAGCTTTAGCTTTATGTAACACTTCTTCTGAAGGCAAAACAATGGGCAAATCCTTCAGACTGGTACCCTGCTCTTCCTTTTCTGTTCTTCAACATCAGTTTCGCATATCCACAAGCCTGAATTTTTCTTCCATTACTACTCAAAAAGCCTCCCCAATGGCTTCCAGTGAGGGAACAATTCTGCTTGTTCCCTCAAGCAGATTTAGTGGTAGGAAAAGCCCATACGCCAGACAAATCTTCACATTAACACACCAGGATCTGTTCAGCTCTAAATTTAAGCAATTCTGTCACCCGTGATTTCCCTTTTTTGTTCCAGTGATGTTTAAGACTAACTCATGGTGACCTGTTTAACTTAGAAGAAAGCATATGGATGATTCAACAGAGAACAGAGGAAGCCCAAATTAGCCCCCTGTTAATAGATCAAAGTCTGTATTGAAAGCTAAGTTCTGGATAAAAACTCAGGCATTTTCCCCATGAAGCTATCGGGAATTTTGATGGTAGTATGTGAGAACAAGAACTTTTTTTGTGAGAGTTCAGGTAGCAAATAATTACGTTTTCCATAAATGAATGCACTGAGAAATATAAAAAGATTTCACCATCAGCTGAACCATATTTCTTGAAGGTTGCAGCTCTTCAATATCTGTTTTATTTGCACTACTAGATATTTTTTCCCCGTATTAGATTTTTTTATTTTATACAAATATTCCCCATAAAAATTATGTAGCATCCTTCATGAGGCTAATCCCCTGATCTATTGCTTTAAGTGTCATTGCAGTCCAAAGGTTCAGAGCTAATTTGTAAAATTCCGAACTCTTGGGAAATAGGACTGTTTCTCCCTCTTCCTCCTGCAACAAATACAGCGCTGAGCAGAACAGACCAATCCATTGTTGGTCTAACAGCTGTTCTCTTCCTGGCAGAGTATTCAAGCAAGATGATGAGAAAAATCACAAAAGTGTGTTACATATACAGTCAACATGAGTAAARTCCTTGAAATATGTGCTTCAGAAAAGTGATGGGAATATATATCTGCCCCACTCATTTTTTATTAAACCATTTTACTTTAGAGATGTATTCATTATATAACATCAGTGTGTTATTTCAATATGCAGACCTAAATGTACCTTTTAAAAACAAAGGTTTATATTTTGTAGAATACTTAACCCCAAAAGTAAGCCTGAACTGCTTATCTTTTACACATAAATAGAACAAGAGGGACAAAAAGTGTGCATTAAAAATCACAGTAAGTTTGAGTACCCAAAGAATTTACAATTTAAAGCAAGTTAAAACCATTTTTTAAATTTTTAATAACCTGGGGATGGTTAGCATTTTAGACAATACAATGGTAAAAAGGAAATGTAACCAAGAGAACAACTGAATATTATAAACAACACCTGATGTGTCTCACTGATGTTTTAAATTGCTGAATGCTCAGGTGCATATAAATGTTATCCCCAGACTCTGCACTACTTGCAAAGTTTGAGTAACTTTTAATATGTAGTTTTTTATTGCATATATTAAAACTCCTTCTCTCAAAATAACAGAATTCCATTAAACTATTCTAGAAAATATTGTTTGTAGAAAGATTACATTTTACCTGCTTTTTTGAAGAATTCTTGAAGTGGTTCTTTTGTTTGAAAATAAAGACTTCCAAAATGAGAGAAAGTGGACAGTTGTTAAAAATAAAAGACTTGGTTCAGCCGAGGGAGCAGCAAGATGCCAGGTGTTTTCTGAATAGGAAGTTTATTTGAGTAAATGAATTTTTCGATGAGGAATTCAGATCAGTTCTTTGTAGTAAGCATCTCTAGATCAAGAGAGAGTGACATTGCATCTTGTGTATGCTCATAAATGAAGCAGGAATTCCCAGATTTGCCATCATGTGATTTCAGTGAGGAACTAGCACTCGCTTTACTTCCAGCACTGTTATTGTCAGCCTAAATAAAGCTGTTCTGAAGCTTGAGATGGTTATAACAAGTGACAAAGAAAGACAGAGTAAACAGATCACTACTAGCTTCACTGAGCACTTAACAGACTGTCCTGAGTTTGGCCAGTAAGCAGGAAAAAAATGTGCTAAAGAGAACAGGGCAAAAGTACAGAGATCCATTGTTAAACTTGCTAAAGAGGAGAGTTATAAAAGACCAGATTTAACTGTTCTCACTACGAAAAACTGATAGCATCTGAAAGATTAAAAAAAAAAAAATAGAAATCAAATTCTCCTCTTCCACCATCAGAAAGTATTACAAAGACTATCCTGACAAATACATTTTCATTCTTTGCACTGGAAGTTCAAAGATCTACATATTATGCTGCAGGCCTGAGTGCACAATTAATTAAGCACCATTCCTGTTGAGCTCTTTTTGCCTATAGCAGTCAAAAATTGATAAAAACCAATATTATAGTCCTGTCTATCTACAGTCACAAAAAAACAGATGCTACATTAATATGATAGCTACAAGTAGAATAAAAAGAAAAATAATATAAAATCCATTCTGCACAAAGCAAATAAAGCTATTGACATTTTGCCTTAGAGAACTGCATGTTATTAAGTAGTAATGATAGTTTTTACTAGCTGTACTTTCCTAAAGAAGCAATTGTACTTGAAGAAGTAACTTTTTTGACCTTCTAAGACTCAAGGCAAAGGTGAATGCTTCCACCTCCCCTAGGATTATCCATAAAGTCATCAATAGTTTTCTCCAGTGTTCTCCTTTGGTGTACCTCCATGATGTCTATGCAAGGYCTGTTTCTTCTCTCTTGCTGCACAACCTTTGATGCATGAGCCTGGTGAGAAGCTGCAATAAGGTGGACCATTGTACAATTTTTATTAAATAGTTCCATTTATGCTGTTGTTGGAGGTACCTGAATTGTCAAAAATTTTGTTTTTCTGTGCTTTTTTTTTAGGCTGTAGAGCCCATGTAATACTTGCTCTTCTGTTATAAAATAGGTCCCAATTTAATCTGATTGTCTACAAACACAAAGGTGACAATACCTTAGGCCCTAGCAAGTTATTTACAGCTTCGTAATTCAGGAAGTGCCTGATCGTGTTTTGTGAAGGCAAATCTATTTGTACGTATTCCCAGTATTACAGGAGGGCTACTCACTGACTGCTTCCTAATAGTGTGGCAAGAGACCTATCAGCATGAGATAGGTCATCTTTTTCATCACAGAAAACTTCATTTCCATGAAAATATTGTTTTACAGATAGATTATGAACATGCAGGTGTCATCCCATCCAATTTGATGGAGACAAGTGAATGCAGTTATCCTTTCAAAAATGATTCTGATATTAAAAGAATCCCTTTATTAAAGTAAATTATACATCTCCAATTTCATTATCGAGTATTTGTGTCTTATTGCGTAGATGCTCCAGTCGTGGCCCACAACCCCCAAGCAGTAGGGGCTGTACAAACACATAAAAGATGAAGTTTCCACCTATATAGAAGATGCATAACACAGAAGAGAGCAAACAGGACAAGGAATGACCAAGACACTACCTATCAGCATAGTAATTGTAGTATTTCAAGAGGGCACACATCAAAGGCATGCAGAGTATTCTGTTTGCCACAGGAAATCACCAAATATCCATTACCTCATGTAATCTGCACTGCCATTATACTTTGTGCTTGAAGCTTGCTATGTCACTGGGATAGATGTTTTAAAAGTGGAAGATCAGGAAGAAATCCCAAGAAGCCGAAAGAAGTAGTGTTGCATATGATGCTTACATGTAAAATAAGAAACATAATGTACTTTAGTGAGATGAGAAATTAAAGTTATGCTTTTACATTTGCTTCCTAAAAACTTTAACTGGAGATCTAGCCACAAAAATGAGTGCATTTCCTGRTAAACCTAAAACTAACCTGAAATTTGTATATAAACTAGTGATAATTTGGAGGCTCCTATGCACATAGGAAACTACAAATTCCTGCCAATGCCATGGACTTACCGTGTTCTTCTAGTCCTTCTGCAGCTGCATATGCCACCCTGCTGGAAGGAGGCTGGGAAAAGTCTTGAAGAGTCAACTCTACCTAGACAGCAACCATGTGAAAGAGATTAACTGAAGTGATTAGCACCAGTCTGCAAGAACAGAAGAAAGTTGCCCAGCATCAAAAATAGAAGCTAGGTATCCTTAGGGAAAATAGATAAGGGCCAACTTGAGACACTCAGGATGCTGGGAACAAACAGAAAAAGGAAGCAGAAGAAAGGTGGGCACCTTCTGATAGAAAGCAGTTTTAGAAGTAGGTCAGCAGCAGATCCTGTGAAAACAGGAGAAGTTGGGCAGACCTGAAAAGACTCCGTGGTTCAGAAGGAGAAACATCAGCTGCATTTCAGTGTTCTGAATCATGTCCCAAGAACCTGACAATGATGTTTCAATGTGATGAGAAATGGGAGGGAAATGTATACAGGGTTTATTTTTTCTTATACTAGATCCATAAAGTGAGGCCAATAGGAACTTCAGTAAAACCGTTGAAAAAGCAGTGCACCTTTTGAGCTTTCCCTGTTGCCTGCCCCCACACAGCTGACTCATAACCAGAGAGTGCTCACACAGCCCAGGCTCTGGAGGGGGCGTCTTGCTGGGGCAGACGGAGGATGGACAACTGGTCAGTGCAGGGAAGAATATGGCTCCTGCCCCACCAGGCAGACAACTTGCATCCCAGCACTCCACAGATTGCAAAGCTGAGGCAAGCTGTAGGGCCAGTGTCCAGGCAGATCTTGACCAAACTTGTGGCACAACAGAAATATGAAGTATGGGAATGGCTTTAAGGATTATAGCCATGCAGGTCTTAACCCAGAGGTTGGAGCAYGAAGTTGGTATGGGTCAGAAAAGGCTGAATCAATAAAGTGAGTCCAATCAGCTGTTTAAAATGTCTAGTTCTAGCAAGATGCTCAAACATCTGTGGGGAAGAGGCAGAGGGGAGAGCATATAACCAGTGACTGGCTAGGACAGGCAGGCTTACAAATTAATGTTAGAAAGCAGAGATCAAGGTGCCACCCAGGAGATCCATATTAACACCAGGGGTCTGACATACTGGACAAGGCTCGAGCTGTCAGGAATGAAAAGAGACTGAAGACTACACTCCAGCACACAAGTGGACCATGAACTTGGCAGGAGTGCTCTAAATTAATGGCAGATTATTGGCCCATGAAATGCCACAGCCTTTGTTATGCCAAAGGTCTGACTAAATAATCAAAATGGTCTTTTGTGGGTTTATGATGCTCTCATTCTTTCAAGGAATACATTGGGCATAGGAAGTGTGAAAGCCAGGGATACAGTGTTGTTGGATTTACTTATATTGCTAATAAACTTGATTTTGCTTCTCTGATTCTCTTCTTTGTAAATTTAAGACAAAACAGCCAAATCACATCATATAATTGCACTAGAAAAAGAGACGTTTAGTATATTTGTTAGTCCCTCTGCCTCAAGTCTCCGAAAATTATCCATTCAACATGATGCTAATGTACTACATGGAGCATCATAATTTGGGTTTGCAAAAGAATCTACGATGGGAGCAAAAAGATAAGCCAAAAATACTTGTAAATTATGAAATCACGTCTAGAAAAGACTGTAAAAAGAAAGCTGTGATGTTGTCCAGTTTGATTTAGGACTTTGCGTACATATCAAAGCAATAATTTTTCTCATACTCAATTTTGAAACTTCTCAGTTTCAAAGGATTAGAACTCAATAGAGCTGGGAGGCAAACCAGTCTTGGTTTTAGTTTCATTATCTGTCTTTTCAGAGCAAAAACATGGCCTCAAAACCCTCTATAACATTTTTTTCTGAGAAAATTACCATGTACTTCTATTTTACAAATTAAGTTAAACAAATAAGATCATAACCCGTGTATTCTAAACAAGTCCTGGCGGTAGCTGCGGAGTAAACATTTATTTCTCAAAAGGGAATAACAGACCTGCAAACAGTCTGGCTGTGGTGTGAAAATCACGTAGCTTAGACTCAAAGACAGGGGCTTTTGCATTCCTGACAGACTTTCCAAGAGATCGAGTGCTGTTCACTGAACCCGAAGGGCTGGAGGAGGAGGGGAGCGGCAGCAAAGGCAGCCGGGAGCTTGGCTGCGCCTGCACGCTTCCAGTGACCGTAGCATGACAAACCTGAGCTCGCAGGTACGCAGCAGAGGGGCAGCCTGGATCCACACTCGAGCATTTTACGCAGGGCAGCACATCTGGCACAAGGGGCACAAGCAATCCCGGGGCACACACCAACTGAAGCTAACAGGATCTGTCTTGGAAAAATTACAGTACGTTTCCTAGGAAACCTACATTTTTCTTCAGTATTTGGACTAAAACTACGCATATATTCATAGAAACAAGGACAAAATTCAACCCGATGATGCACATGCTGCTTGTATTTTTCATCAGCACAGGCCCAGGTTTGAGATATCACTTGAGGCCACAACTTTCCTAAAATCACCATACAGAGATGTGTTCCAAAAGCCTTCCCACCCTGATAGCTCTCACTCACTCCCTCTGCAACCAGCATGGCCAGTGCCAGGGCCGGGCCTGTTACCAGCAAGCTCCCATTTGGGTACAAATGTGAACAATTCGATAGTGAGGGGTGGCAAACTGGCCCTCATCGTTGCCAAGCCAAAGCCCTGCCTTTCGTAGCGCCAAAGAGCTGAGCAGCAAAATTCTGTTTCTGGCGTCCGAGCAGCTCTGCCCAGGACGAGGAGCAGCAAATCTCCCCCAGCCCGTAGAGCCAAGCCTCAGTGAGGCGCCCGAGCACCACACAGACCATGCACCTCTTCTCCACCAGYCCCCAGCACTTCTTATACAGCCCAGGGCCCCGTGCCAGTGAAAAAGGTGATTCTTCCACCTTCACAACCCTCATTATGCTACAGGATGTTTATCTTGCACATGAAAGGGTAATTCATTCAACCAAGTGCAGGTGAGAGAAACCAGGTCCCTAAAGTGTGTATTTCTCCCTGTTGGCGAGGAAGGGAGCCCAAGGGTACTGGCTCAGCCAAGACTTCTGCACTGGAGATATCTAAACAAGGCATCACCCCAATTTAAGTTTGAGGTGAGATCCAGCCTACCTACATTAGACACTTTCACCTTCAGATTCCCCARTTTGGATCTCTTCTTACCGAACAGTAACTATATAAGTTGTCTAGTCTAACCTGCCTCCTACACTCCCTCTAATATATGAAAAGATGCAGACAATTCTACAGGACAAAGGATCCCCTCCTAAGGTAAGGTGGGATTCATGCTGGCAAATTTTAGGCATCTACCTGGAAGCTACAGGTCTAAACTTCCACTTACTGTGTCTGGAGAAGCAGTCAATGTAGTCAGCAGAGTGTAGAAAGGGATACATACACCTGACCACAGCTAGGTGTCTGCTTCAGGATGAGACTAAAAACTTTCAAGACTGTATTGACTTTATTAATTAAGCCTCCATTTCCCAGAATGGGGAGAATAGACACTGAGTTCACATATGGGCATCTGTAACATAGACACCTAGATTTAGGTGGCTCAGTTCAGTAAGGAGAATCACATCTCCTAAGCAGTGCTCTGGAGGGAAATACCTACATCCCTTACACAATAAATGGGGAAAGGAGGTGCCTTTGAGCTCTCCAGAGGAGAAAGTATGGAGGTAAAAGATATGGGGAGGGAGGAGAGGGGAAGTCTAGTCTAGATTTACACCTGCAAACCTTGCAGCTGCACTGAGTGTGACAACTGACTGATTTCCTCTGCATTGTTACTGAATAGCAATACAGCCTTTTCAGTGGCAAGTCAGAGGTTAGATGCTGATTTGCCATCTTGAAATGAACATCTGGAAAGCTAATGATGAAGTAGGTCAGAGCTGAACAAAACAAAGCCAATTAATGAGTGAACTTGGATGAAAGATTTGGCCTTCTGTAATATAAGGGAACAAACATACAATCCAGTCAGGGCTGTAGAAAGGAAAACAAAAGGAAATACATCTTTGAAAGCCAATCCAGTGATCTTTTTCTTTCAGAGTAAGGCTAAGGCAGTATTGCTTGTCATTCACTCCTGCATGATATAGAGCCCAGGGTAGATTTTTTTATTACTGCTGCCAGAGGTCTCCAGGTATTTGATACCAGGCTATGGCTTTCATCACACTGGTCAGTTCACCCCAGGAGGGTGCCTTGCCAGCAACGGGAGGGCCTGCAAGGAAGAGCAGAGCACTCGTGAACCTTTGTTCCTGCCCTGCAGCGCACTGCTGGCAAGCAGATAGCTCAGACACATCCCAGCCCTCTTATCTTTTTCTTGATCCATTGYGAAAGACCCCATGCAGCAGGTCATGAGATCTGGTCGGGGAGGGATGCAGATTACAGTGGTGCCCTTTGAGCTCAGGGCCCTGAAAGTTGGCACTGACTACCTGCCTGCTGCTCCCTGCCGTGGCGACCCCGCACACCAAACACTGCCCAGGTCTGCAGATCGGGTAGCTGTCAGCCAGCTACACTTTGCATCGGTGCACAAAGACAGGAGAGAGGCATCTGGACAGTACAGGGAGAGCTATTTGGATCATTAAGTCACTCTCTATATAAGAAGATATAAGAGCAAACATCCTTTTAGGCATGAGCATGTACATCAAAACAGGCATGAGACAGTACTCACTGCACAAGAAGAGCTCCATTTTTAAAAGTCATCCCATATCTTTAGGATAATCATAACTCAGCTGAGGCAATTATAAAGATAAATCTCTATCTATGCTGACATCTCATCTACACAGAGACAGAATTTCTGAGCAACTCTGAATTCTACATCTGGAATTCTCTGGAATTCTACATCTATTGCAGCTTCTGTATCTAATCCAGAATAGCTGCTTATGTCAGCTTTCTAATTCCCCACCCAGAACTGATCTGGAATAGATCAAGAGAAATAGTCATTCCGGGATAGTTATGCTGGTGTCCATGCAGAGACGAACCTGAGTGTTAAATGGGTTTATGCTGTCATCATTTCTGCATGTCAGGCAGAGCAGAGAATGTTTCTAGCAAATGGGAAAACTTAGTTAAACTGGGAAGTTTTCTGAATTTTTATAAAAGAAGGTATTTGACTGCTATGATTTTTCATGGAAGTTTAATAGTGGTTCATAAGGGGCTTTTTTCTCATCAAATTCTGTTTTCCTCTCCCATTTTTGCTATAAATGTATATAGTTTATACGTACACATTTTATATATGATTCTGCTAGAAAAGTTACATTATTACACATTCCTCAACATGTATGAGCCTGCTTTCATGGAACTGCGTGCTACTCTGGTTGAGTTGAAACATCCCCACTCCCTGCAGGTTTTAACTCAACATTTGCCAAACTGGTCAAAAGAATTTTCTTTCATAGAACTTTGAAGTGTAGCTGGCTCTGGAAAACTAACGTTTGAGAACATCTCACCATAACCTTTATCTACACATCAGATGTGAGCAGAAGAGAGGTGTATTTCACAGGTCACTGTTTCAAATTGCTTCACAGTTCCCATTTCTGAACTTCCATTTTCCAGGGAAAAGCAGCATTCTGTCATTGGCAACAGCAAAGATATTTCACATTAACATCATCAGGGATATTAAAAGGCCCAGTAAGACCTAGTGGCTCCTTTCTGCTTCTCCTCCTTTTCTATACTGCTATATTGGTTTTTGTGCTAGCCACATGCTTTCTGTTGGRTCTCTTCAAGAGGTAACTACTCACAGGTGACCTGGGCCTTTCCCCTCTTTAAAGGTTCCAGCATCCTATAACAGGAAACTTCAGGATTATCAAGACCGATTAACAACTTAGTAAAACTCTATTCACCATTGTAAATCCATCAGACCAAAAGCCAAACTAAAAGGAAACCAGCTCTGCACAAACACAGGGGACATTCTCAAGTGACCATAGGTGATCCCTCATTTCTAAGTTACCTGCAAAGTCTCACATCTAAAGACTGGATGTCTTCGGACAGGATGCTAAGAACTGCTTAATGCTGACAACCCGAAGTCCATCTCAGTAGCAGAAAAGCAGCATTTCAGTTCATGACAATTCATAACTCACCAAATAAAAGGTCTCCATTATGCAAAAATCCCAGATCTCCTTGG
This sequence comes from Apteryx rowi, assembly GCF_003343035.1. Classification (NCBI taxonomy): domain Eukaryota; kingdom Metazoa; phylum Chordata; class Aves; order Apterygiformes; family Apterygidae; genus Apteryx; species Apteryx rowi. Next base: position 115,811 of record NW_020450485.1, on the reverse strand, counting down.
AAGCTTATCTTCAGGAGAATGCCTGCTTGATACACAGCTATGGAAAAGAACAGCAAGTAGCTTTGCCAGCTCAAACCAGTTAGCTTTGAAAGTGGCATAGACAGTTTAGAAGGCAAGTATATAGTTTTAAGATTTTTGCAAGACCAAGGGGGCATATTTTTCATCTGTTCCCACTGCCTTTTTTTTTTTTTTTTTTAGTCCTGCAAAATACATTGTAAGGATATTATAAGGCATGAGCAGGCCGTATATGCATCACCATATCCACTGTTCAAATCTTTAAGCTGCAATTTGTGGTGGGATCTTCATGGAGGACCCCAATGAGCTTTATGACTGCCTCTACCTCTAACCTAAACAAGGACACTCAGACAACATGATCAAGGCACTAAAAGGCACCTCAAATTCTTCTTCATTCTGCACCGTCTTTTGGTCTTCTTTTCTTCTCTGTCCTCAAAAGTATTTCCTCACTACTATGGCCACACATTGGCCATCTCCACATAGTATGGCCATAGTATAGAACAGTCTCTGTTTGTCATTCCGAAGCTGGCTTTTCAGGTTAGGTGATGTCTAACCTAGAGCAGATACATTGCAACTCCTCCAACACAGCGGTAGCACAGTTACATTATTAGTAAGAGCTGCCATCTTCTTCAGGCAACAAATGAGGGGCTCAGGAATTCAAAACAGCAATTTGAAAAGACATCTGAAGAAATTACTGAAAACTCAGGAAAATGACCCCAAGACCAGCCATGTCAGTAAAAGGAGTGGTCAGGGGTTGCAACTTCCCTCTTTCCTACAAGCAGCTGGAAAGCTGTCAAGAGCAAAGCATCAGTCCCATCAAAGACATACATGAAGCACTCTTACAAGATCATTTTTATCAATGGAGCCTATGTGAGGAAATACCATTTCTGTACAAGGCAGGAACTTTGATCTCCTGACTCCTAGTCCTGTGCCTTAACCACAGAAGAAGCTTGAAAATCTCCCACAGGCTTCTGCCCTGGTCATACCGATCTTACCCATTGCAAATTGCCTGGGACGCAGCAAGACAGTCTTAGAAGCAAACACCAAAATGTTGTATCTAGCAACGTTCTGCAGCATGCAGGCAGCTTTAAACATTGAACCAAGACTGACAAGATAGCCCAGGGGCTGCAGTCAAGACTAATTTCACCTGCAGACATACCTTTTTCATGAAGGGGTTTGTAGCGAGCACTTTTCTTACTCTTATGAGCTTCCCTCTCCCAAAACATAGCACAATATGCAAGTCTTCTGACATTACACAAAAAAAGGTCAAACAGACTTTTGCCATTCAAAATAGTTGCCATTTTCACAAAGATTAATTTGGATCTGTGCATAATAAGCTAGAAAGACAAATATAATCCTTTGGCCTGGTCACAGGATGGCATTCCCACTGAAGTCGCCAAGGCTCACAATACAAAATTTAGGTCAGCTTTATACTGGCTTCAGGACAGATGATAGCTAACCTTATGCTAAGCTTGATAGTATCAACTTTACTTACCTTAATTATTTGAACAAGTTTGAACTGTCAAAATTAGTTTACACAGCCTGCTCTCCCCTACTGCTTACTCTTCCCCCATCCATGCATGTTGCACCAATACAATCATTTGCAGAGCCGCCTTACAAACCAGAACAAGGAAATGATCCCATTTAAAGCCAACCACCACTACCCTTTTGGTAGAGGGCAAGGAGAGAGGTGGTTTACTTTATTGATCAGTTTACAGTTCTTCCTTGCCCCGCCAGCACCACGACCAAACAAGCAGAGGGGGCAGGAGGAAGGCAAACCCATCCGCATGACTTTGCTGTCAGAGACATTTTCGTTTGGATTTCAGTGCAGAAATAGTCCCCAAAAAACAAAATACAAATGTGAAGGCTTAACTGTTTTATTACTTCCAGAGCTGCCTGAAGGAACATCATTTACTGCTTTGCTGCTTCACCATCTAGTCTCTCCTCCTATGTCAGCAGCTGTACCCACGCTGCTGTATTAATCTGAAAACTGGCAACAAAGGGTCAGCATCTACATTAATCTAATTTAGCTGTGAGTGGTCACACCTGTAATGCCTTAAACTTGCAATATTGCTGTGCTCGGGTACTGTGAGAGATGACTTCTCCTTGATCTCTATTTTCAGCTTGCCCTTCTCTATGCTTTCCTTTGTACTTTTTCTCCAGTGAGAATGCTCGTGTCCTCAGGAACACTCAGACCACTCTGGCCAAGGCTTTATTCGTCAGCGGGTAAAAGGAACCTTTCACCTCTGACAAATGAAACTCTCCTTAACAGAACCTAAAAAGATACCTGCTCCTTTTGTAACTGCTTGTTGTTTCTGCATCATTTGATCTGTGGACCTGACATCCTTTTCTCCAGTAGTATTGCCTAATCAAGTACTTTCTATGACATTTTTTGGTCCTGACTATAGATAAAGTATTACATGCATCCTTCACTAAGGAGTGAAACTGCAGGTTACACCTTCATTTACATATATTACATACCCAGAAAAGTCAGGAATACTCAGTATCTAGTACATGTGTATGAATTGCCAGTATAGTCCACCCACTAGAATTCCCCATAGAGAAAATCTGGTCCACTACAGGTGGAGACCTTCGGGAAAAAAATCAAAGCCAGACCTCAGTCAAATCTTCTCAATATGAGCTTACCCTGGCTGAAAAGTCCTTCAGCCTGTTCTCATATCTTTTACCTCTGCAGGAAGGCCTGTGGTGTTCTTATTACATGGGAGCCAACTCACTGTCATGCTGCCTACAGGCCAAACCTCCCCAAATACACGCTCAGCCAGCTGGCCTCCTCTGTATCTCTCTACATGTCTTTCAGCTATCTATTCAACCCTTATGAAACATGCATCAACACTATGCAACTACTTTTGCAGAGAACATCTCACCTTGCCGTGTGCAAGTCTTCTTCAAATGCTTGTCATCATTACTGCTATTTGGATGTCCAACTTCTCCACGCCTCAATAAACATCTCCAGATAGGGCACCATGCAGCTAATTTCCCTGCAACACAGCCAACTAATAAATCTGACCACACTGTAACAGCCATAAAATATCCAACCAAATTCTTGCCACTCCACCTAAGTCATATATGCCTGATGGGACCAACATACTCCCAGGTAGCTGACTCCTGGACCATACCAGCCATTGTGCAGTGTGTCGTCTTCCTCTCATACTTGTATTACAATGTCATACAATAGCATGTCTACAAGTCTGCACTATTAGTTTAAGCCACTTTATCGCAGTGATAAGAGGCAACAAGCCTGTTCTCTGGTATCATCAGCCTAAATCCCCCACACCTGCTCTGGACAAATACAAGTCCTATTGTTATCAGAGCTTTGCTGCACAGTGGATCCACTTTTGCAACTCAAATAGCTTCCTCTGCTCCAAAAGAAAAAATACCAGACTCTGCTTGGCTCTACCCCACATACCACAATTCCAGTCACATGAGTGCTGCACACTGAAATCTGGTAACTCCGCCTGTTAGGCAGTAGCAGGCTGCAGGATCACAGGAAGAAACAGGCCTGATTTATGTTATTGAAAGTGCATTTCTTTCCTGGTTTTGACCAGGAATCTCCCTCCCTGTATAGGAGCATGGAGAAAAAGCAATTCAGTCAGGCCAGCCAGAATCCCACCTGGTGACCATACACACAACTATTTCATGTGTTCAATTTCTTCTAAGTATAGCACTTTGTACTCCCTTGACTTTTGCATTGTTCAGTTGAGACACCCCTCACCAACTTCATTTTGGACATGGACCCTGCTCTCTAGTTTATTTTTAGTTTATTTTTCTAGGTCAATGTAATGAAATTGATGAAAATCTTGATAAGAGCCAAAAACAGGAAGGATGCTTGCAGGATTTCTGCTTGAAATGTTTTCTCAGTTTGGGAGGGAACTTAACACTTTGCTTGTAGTCCTTGACCTCATTTAAAAGGTTGTCATAGTTTACTCATAATAATGTTAGAAAGGAAGAGAGAGTATCAAAAGCTGCAATAAAGCAAACCTGCTACCTGTTAACTACTAGGGCAGTTCTCCTGGCAAAACAAAGTATTAGAATGGTTTTGTAATTTGTGGTTGACAAATCACATGTTCCTGCCACAAATGTCAAACATATCAGAAAAAATGTTAGGAAAATTATCGGTTTGGAATTATGGATAGAACTTACTCAAAACAGATTGGTTTCTAAAGCTACAGAACATCTTTTCTTCAAAATAGTGGTGAAATACTTTACACAGAGGAATTAATTCAAAAGCCTGCCTGCTAAGAAAATAAAACACAGCCTTGTCTACTTGGTCATTCTTTAATTTCTCTCCTTTTATACCTTTTAAGTGGCACCCTGGTTTTGGACGAAATATAAACAGTCATATCTTTGCCACAAACTTCTCATAAAAGGCTACAAGGAAGAGTATCTTCTCATGGCTGCAAGCACCATAATTTCTCACTTTTTGATTTTGCACTTTCCTGCATCTTCTTTTGATATTAGTTACTGCTAAACAGGATAACATACTCGAACAACTACTGAGACTGATCAACACTGGCACTTTTTTCCCCCCTATGTATGCTGCTGAAATTGCCACAGTGAACTAAAAAGCTATAGTCCTTTCTTGGACATTTGTTTTAGAAAAGTGCTGCACCCCAATCCTGCAAGGCTCATCATCCGTACTGAGCAATGGCCCAATGAGAATTGAATTTCTTTCCACTAACACTGACCTGTTTACAAAATAGATCCTTAGATCACAGTTGAGGATACCAATTTTGTATGGTATCCTGGATGTGACTCCATAGCCTCAGAAGAAACTTCCAAAAATACTTCTGCTGAAACCTTTTTCAGATCATGCCAGTGCACAGCATCAACACTCTTTGGAGAGAGCTGACCATGGATTACAACCACCAGGAAACAACTGAGGTAATTATATTCTGTGTTTCTGTGAAATCTTTGCATGATCTTACTCTCTGGCCATCAGATGACTAAATGCAAAACTGATGAACTGTGCATCATAGAGATTCCATCAATATTCACATTTAAGACAAACAGGTAAATCAGCAGAATCTTTTACAAGCATCTGGAACATCAACTCACAAATAGTTTGTATCACATTCAGTTTTGTTGCTTTGCTGCAGAGTTTTCACTTGTTAAGGTAAGGACATGCCTTTCAGTGACAGAGTAACTTTTCCACTACTCTTACTCTCTTGAACCCCAGTTAAGTAAAAGAACAATGTTGGAATGTTTTAATTAAAACCTTGCTTTTTACTTACAAGATTGATCTGAAGATTAACCTCAAAAGGCAACATCTACAGGAAGCATCTGCACATTTTCCTTAAACCTATATATTTGCAAGTGAAGATATTTTACCAATAAGATCTCTGAATGCCACTGCTTCCCTTTTTCCGAGAAGGAGTGCTGTACGGTTTAGTTTTGCATACAGCCTGCTCAGAAAGATGCTTTCAGGAAGGCAGGTACTTATTTACCCTGGCCTAGAGATTTCTTTGACGAGCATGATACTTAGGAACAAGTACCATGATTACAGAAGTAACATGGTATATGTCCCCTAAAGTCCCTGATGGAATTGGATGACCTCCCCTCCTTATGCACAGGCTATTTAGGAGCCATTACATAGTTTTGGAGAAATCATTACTCAGGAGTTTATTCAGGCAATAAAGAGTAATTTTGAACATGGGAAGGGAATCTGCTCTTAGTCTTCTGTAATCCCATTATGGCAAAGCTTTCTAGTAAATAAAACCATTATTTGTTCCTTTGATTTTACAGGGGAATGACATATGAAGAAGGGAAAAAAGAGACAGCAATTCCTTACTTGAAAGGTTGAGTTCTTTTCCCTGTCAGAGTAAGGATTTGCATCTAAAAGCCAAATAAGCGCAATTCTCATTTTTCGACTGCTTGAAACAATAACCTTTCAAGAGTGACAATCTGCCAACCCAAAAATACTGTAGGTCAGGGCACAGGTGACAGGCCTTTCACATTGTAAAAGAGCATCTGAGACTCTCTTGTTAGGATGGGAAAGCAAAGAAGGACGTTTAAAAACCTTCCTTTACTCCATTCACTAATTAACAATGTAAATCATTGCTTTGCCAAAAAATATTTTTGCCTTCTTTGGAAGAAAAACACTTTGACATTTGAAAGGCTTTTTTCCCAAACAAGTTACAAAACTTTTCTGTTTTAGAGTAGTTCATACGTTCCTGCAGTGGGGTCTGAAATTCAAGAATGGCAAATGAACTCAAAATCTCAGTCTTCAGGCTTGTGGCATTTAGGCATGACTTATCCATCACATCTGAAAATCTGACTATACAAGCTCTTTGATCAAGCTTGATGCCTAAAGGGCTTCTGTGTTACCATGGTGAAGGACAGTAGATGACCACATGAGCACTTCTGTATGGACTAGATTCTCCACTGATTCTATACCTCAGGAGAAATTCAATTCAACAGCAAAGATAAAAGAGATTACTTAAGTTTGAGAGTTCTGCATTTTTTTTAAGATACAAAAAAGGCTCAACTTTCCATCACTAGACACAGAAAATCTGGAGGAGACAGCACAAGCCTGAATTCTGGAATCTCCAGCAACAAGACAGAGTATCAGTACAAGAGCATTCACTGCAAGAAATTTTCAGTATTAAATAGAGGTCTCTAAAACTCAAGGAATTTCAAAACTGTGACATTTTGACAAAAAACAGATGTTCCAAAATAGTGATGAAACTATCACATATGTTTCAGGAAAAGTGATTTGATGACCACAAATGGATTAGTGCTTTGCCACAACTACATCCTATTTTCCTACTCTGAAAGACTATTTATTGCATAGAACACAATAGCTGCCTGAAGGCCGCTTGACTTCAATGAGTTCTTCAAAGAGACTGCTTTAGAAACACATTTCACAATCAAGTCTTGTAAAATGCTCTGAATTTATCAGAGACAATATGGTATACAGTAGCGTCATATGCACTTTCGTACCCATTTTCAGCTACTTGAAGACATCTGTCCCTTACACCTCCTCAAAAGTATTTTCACAGGTCTACAAGAACAAATTCACTGTTATTGACAAAAGTAATGTTGGAAACAACTGCAAGGAAAATATATATGATCCCTACCATTACCCAGTTGTGTAGACTTGCTCTGAGTTTCCTACAGCACTTTTCCTGTCTTTGGTAATGCATATACCATGGTTACATACTGGTGGAACAGCAGTATTACTTGTCAACAGCCGTAAACTTCAGAAAAATTTCTTAGTATAGCTGTAGCAATATTCATTCCATGCAACAGCTGTATGACCATAAAAAAACATAGTAATATTTTCTGTGGCAGAACTTTTATTTGGAGGGAAATTATAACTTTTGCATTTACATGGCACAAATTATATACAGTACACTTTCCATGATAAGAATTATGATGCTGTTTGCAGAAAGGTATCAAATTTGAGATACATAATGCATAAGCTAAAATATACAAATCAGGGGTGGATGTGAACCTAATGGCCATTTTAATCATCTATAGAAGAATTTCAAGGAATAATGTTAATTAAATGTTCAAAAATCTTTAACAAACTTCTAGTAAAGTTAATTGAAATATTTATAATACTATTTAGTTGTTGCACAGTATTTCCAATATACAATCAAGAAGATGCACAGAACACAACACTTAATACGAAAAAAAAGAAAAAAGCTATTGCACCCACAATTTAAAGGTTTCACTGCCTTCTGGATGCTGCACTACCATATTTATATAAACATTTACAACACTTCAGTAAACACAAAGGTTCTAAATATAGTGCAGCATTACGGGGGGCCACTTTCAGCTCTTAAAATAAATGTTAAATGCCCATATACTGTGCCATTTATTCTAAGCTGATGATTTAAGCTGTAACCTTTAATTCCTACTGTGAGTAGCAAACACACTTTCCCCATGTTCAGAAGATTAGCATAACTCTGGCTATACATACTCTATATTCTGAACTCTGAACTGTCCTTRGCTTCATTGTCATTTTGGCATTTTGCCTCAGTGCTTGTGACAACTATCTCTTACATTATTTTCTTAATGCCCTGTTAAGTAGTCCTGTGTAGAATCTGAAGCAAAAGAATCTGCATCTTCATTATCAGAATCATCACTACTGTCATCCGCAGCTGGCTCTCCTGTCAGTGCTATCCGGGCATAATCATCAGTGTCTATGGACTTGCAGAAATGAATGGCATACTTCAGTTTTTCCTCTAGTACTTGCTTACAGGAATACCTGGGCAGCTTCAGCAGAAAGAAGCAAGTGTATGACTCAGGAAGGAAGTGGTCTGGAGGATTGTATTTATCCAATACCTGCCAAAAACAAAAAGCACAATATTTCTGATCCACTGTCCAAAACTGTCCAAATAAATACTGAGATGATGCTTTAGAATTTTTCTTAAACAGGATKTTAGATTTGTGATTCTGATGCTACAGTTTCTTAAAAGAACAATGAAGAAACCAAATCCATTTTCTCTATGCTAAATAAAATAACAAAAAAAAAGAACTGAATATGAACTTCTTTGATTATAAATATATGGCTGGGAACAATCTAAAAAAAAAATTGTAATAGATCAGCAAATACCAAAGCATGATTTCAAGTTAAAATTGTGTTTATGAATTTAGCTGAAATGATTATGAAACTAAATGAAATGCTAAATAAATGCCAGCCAAAACAATTGATGACTGACACTATCAACAGCTAGAGAAGTAAACAGTTGGGAATCTTAATAAAAAGAATATCCACTTGTCAAACACAAATACACAGAACCAAAACAAAAGAGAAATATTCATGCACATTACTGGTCTCTGTTGCACTGTCAAATCTACAATGAAATTTGACATTGAAAGTTCAGTGAAATCAGCCTGTTCTCTTATATGACATGCTACCATTCCTCCACTACTAACTATTTAAAACAAAACTCCTACACCCCCACCCCTTACCTGAATAACAAAGTCCCTCCCTCTAAAGTCTGCAATAGTCCTGGGCAACCTTGTTCTGCCCCACACAAAACGCAGAAAGAGAGATCGTTCTGTATTGGAGAAGGACTCCATCACTTCCCAGAACCACTGTATCAAGGAAGCAGTTGGTTCAATGCCTTTATATGTTGCTACAGATTTCAGAAGGTGAAGTGGAATGTCTGGGCTTCCACAAACCTGAAAAATAAAATATGATGATAGGTTAAAAAAGGCTGATCAAATCAATTATAGGTGATTTGTTCCCTCCATTCTCTCAAAATGTTTAATCTGCTTTTACATTGACAAAATGAATATTCAGATATTTCAAATGTTGCACATACCCTCCTATTAAAATGATAATAAATACACATCTTTCCATCACAGGGCAAAAACTAACCTTCTTACAAATATTTTTTGTGCTTCAGGGATATAACATTTACTTGGGAAGAGTATGTCTAATTCACCTTCAACAATGCAGAGCTATGAGTACTGCTCATGATCTTCCACCAAACTGCTGTCAGAATTCAGTAGGTCCTAGTTTTTACTGCCCAAAATAATTCATTACATCCCTGCTTAACTATATCAAAGCAACCTTTTAACACCAACAGGAAAGTAAAACATTTTCTAGTCTTCATTTTATCAAAACATTTGCAATCACAGAATGAACACTGTAAACAGTACTAAAATGTGGGCTTTGGATCCGTAAGATATAAGCAAAGCATCTCACTCAATCTGATAGAGGTAGCAAAGCAGAAATTGATACCATAGTTTCCAGTTCATATCCAGTAAAGAGCGAAAGTAGAGGAACAGGAACAACACGGGCCATCCCCTCACGAACTGCTGCAACTTGTTCATCGAATTCATGAAGTCTGCAGAGAAACATTTACAATACATTCAAGTTTCCACGAACACCACTTCTAACAATTATTTGACCTAATACTTATTACAGTATCAATGCATTCTCCCCATGTCCCCAGCTATGTGCCAGAGAACATCAACAGACACTTGTCACACAAGAGACTTCCCATACGCCAGTTCCTACACCAATTCATGTTGTATAGCAAGCTCAGTATGAAGAAGTGCCTACCAGTCTTTTGGATATTCTAATTCCAATATTATTAGGGCGCTGTGCCTGGCAAGAATGGACCAATATCGCATTTGGAAGCACCATTTCCTTGAGGAAAAAATGTCTGTGCTTTAATACTCTGCCCTCAAACATTTCCAACACTGGACAGACATGTTAAGAGAAACATGAGTCTGAACTAAAACATGAGGCCTGAGGAAAGGAGTTACTGCATTTTAAGACAATCACAGAAAATCCTAACATTTTGCTGCTTCTGCTGCCACTCATGATTTGGGTCCCGCTTTTTTTTTTTTTTTTTCTTTTTCTTCCTGTCAGACTAATTTCTGAGCTCTCCAGACCTGAGATTTACAAGCTCAATCCTCAGGCTTTTCATCACCAAAAAAAAAAAAAAAAAAAAAAAAAAAAGATATCTCAGGAAAAACTTGGTCTTAYGTATTCACTTTTTCACATGGATTCTATTCAGATGCAAGTCTTCCTCTCAAGGTTTTCATGTAATTAAAAAACTTGATACTCATCTTTGAAATGTGTCTACCAAAGGAGTTCTAACTGCAAAATGCTTTAGAATAGCTGGTGTCCTTTGAGAACAGTCAGAAATGGCAAGAGAATGAAATCATTTCCTCAAGGGAATGTAATGCTTCAGTAACCATTTTGCATTTTATATAAACATACTGTTTATCCATGGCAAATGAAATTCCTCTCTACTGTCAAAAAGAGGTGCAAGTGTTGGCTCATAACTATTTATAGCAGAAAACTTTTATAGAAAAACAAGTTCAAAATTCAAGCAGTTGCTGCAACTAATAAGCAAGTATGTAGTGATGATGCAGTCTGGCTCAAGTATTCACTAAAATAATTAACTGTGGTGGAGAGAATAAAACAACTATAAATCAGTTTCTCTTCAAAATTAACCATTTTCCCCAGTTCTGGATGGGCTAAGCCCACAGTTTCACATAACAAGATCCCTGCCTACTTCTTAAATGTCCTTGTCCAGATTAGATAAGTTATCTAGGCATCTGAGTAACCAAAGGCCTGTTTTCACAAATGCTGAAAAACCGAATTCCCACTGGCTTCAGTGCAATGCTCAACTGCTTGGCATGTGTGGATGAATTTACTTGTCCACATATGGATGTGAGAAACTTATTTTACAGTATTTAGAGTATGAACATTTTGTTCTGGGCTTTTAAAGTTAGATGGGAATAGAGTAAGAATTAAACTGGGACTGCTCTTGACTTCAATTGACAATATGTAAAACTGGGAGTAGTAGCATTAAATCTAATCTATCTTCACAAAGAGCTTAATGATCTAAATGTAGGAGAGAATATATGCAAGATGAGACCTCAAGCCTACTGCTTCATCATACAGGAAGAACTAGATGGACAGGGCATTTGTCCTCCTGTAAAACTGTCAAAACTGCCCTGTGAGGGCAGCTATTAAAATCTAGAGCCATGCCTACTAATTTATTTCCCAATTTTTAAAAACTATCTCCTAAAACTTAAGTTTAATCTTTTCTCCTTCAGGAGATAAAAAGAGATCAGAAAATCAACACTATAATCACAAAAAAAAATTAAAATAGGTGTACATAAGAGGTTAAAGAAGCATATTGTTTAAAAGGTTACACCTACTATTTTCTTTTTAAAAAAAGAAAGTCATGATCATTCATTTGAATAATTTGACTGACTTGTTCAACAAACCTGTAGTTTATTGCCAGCCTCACATATTCAGCTCTATTATCCAGTGTAATATGGGTGTACTTGGAGCTCAACTGAATGTCTTGACCACTTGCATTAGGCACAGTGAATGGCAGGCTCATAGCTTCAAACTCTTCTGAAGTAGCCTCGTTGTCTCGAATGTACATAAGCCCAGGAATAAAATCTTTATCAACCTTTTGAAAAAATCCAACTCTGAGTTAAAATCAGTTTATTAGCTCTATACAACAGTGTACCTTTCATACCAAAAGCATTGCATCATGTGCCATCTACCAAATCCATTGTGTCAAATGTTTGACCACAACCCACCTAACTGGATTTCAAAGCAAGAAGATGGCTCTGCATTTTACACAAAATCACATTATGCTGGGGGGCTGGAGGGGATGTGTTCTAGTTTTCAATCCTTTTGGGTAACATTCGCCAAGAAACTGTATTATGTAAGAAAATGGATTTAAAGCTTAAAAACATAATCACCCCTATGTACTCCAAAGTTGTTTTTGGTACAAAAGGAATCACTTTCTTGACAAGTAAATGACTCAATGATGCTACAGTAAGTACATTTCTAGATGACAGTAGTTGAAAAGCAACTCTTCTTTGTAACAAAGACCTGTTACTCTCCATTACCCAAGTTCAATAAACAGAAACTGAAAGTTTGTGATGTTTATTATGTGGGCACAAGTTATTTTCAATAGTAGTTTGGATTGAACTCATTTTCCTTCACTTTAAAACAGTGTAGGTTTGTGTATCCAATCAGTTAGTGTGTCTCAGCAAAAGAGACAGGAACAGCTATGGAAAGATTTACTGGCAAGCAGTTCAGCCACAAATATTTATCTAGTCAAACCCAAGAGTAGATCTGAGTGCACTAGAATTCAAACAGCTTATTTAACTACTTGTAAAAGACTTAAATTTAACAGTGAGTACAAGCAATCCTTTTATGCTGGCTCAAAATGTAAAAAGCCAGTCAAAATACTATAACCATGTAGACAGCATGGAAGCCAATCACCTGAGAAAAATTCATGCTAGTGTCTGTTTGTCTTCTGTAAGTTATATCCCTATGCAGAAACGTCACACTTACTTCACTGAGATCAGCAATTGTTAGGTTCATTCCTGCAAGCTGTTTCCATACTGGTTCAGCCAGGTTGAGACTCAGAGGGCTCCCAGTCCGGATAGCAATGCCCAACAGTACACCTGCAAGTTTAAACATATATATATTTTTAAAGATTCACAATATTCTGATSATGTAACACAAGTAGAAAGTCACAATGCTGCTAAGAAGTTACCAAGAAAACGAAACATGTTCATATGCAAGAGAGACTTGGCAGCAGGATTTAATAGGAAGCAATCTCTGTTAGCTCCAGATTCATCTCTTCCATTTGGCGTCACAATTAAAAGAGGGGTCAGCCCATTCTGAAGTTCCTCACACATTTCCGCAATTGATTCACTATAACCTCCACCACAATCATCCACGGATTCACCTTGGAAAAGAAAAAAAAAGCTTAAAATTACACATTGTTTCAAAAACATGTTTCTAAATGAAGTCTTGAAATAAACTGTATTTCCTTCTATAGGGACGAGTGGTTAAACAGAAGTATGCTAGAAGCAACACTGTCATATCCATTCACATGAAAACACCTTTATGTTTTCCTTGGGGACTGGAGGATTTTCAGTTCCTTGTAAAAATCATATTATCTAGAAGACTACTGAAATAAGACAGTTTCAAAAATAATATTTTGCCGGAGTATAAATAACATTTTTGTCATATAGTAATTAAAATAAAGCAGAAAATAAGTAGGAAAAGAGAGCCCATGCAACATGTGATTCCTAAGTGACATTTTAAACTGATAAACTTTGATTTAGATATAGTTCTAAATATATATACTCACCCACACACATATACAGATATATGCATACACACACACACAGAGTAGATAGAATGGCTCTTCAATCTAAATTATTTTTCATCAAAAAGATCAAAGTGACAAGAAAATTGTAAAAAAAACCTCAAGTAAAACCAGTTAGCCAGGATTATCTACTAAATCTGACACCTGAATAGCAGGTTTAGGTTTTGGAAAATGTTCACTGTAAGCAAAATGGATGCCTTTCGAATTTAAGGACAATTCCAGACACATTTCAACTAATGTTGAGTTTTGTTGTTTTTTTTTTTAAAACATTTTAAAAAGGTCTTTTTACTACCTAACATTTTAAGCACCTTCCTCTGCCCATATATCTGCATTGTTTTCCTATATCTCTTTCTTTCTTAACATCCTCCAAAAAAAAAAAAGGGGGGGGGGGAGAAAACAGTAAAAAATGCAAAATAGGTGGGAATTAGAGATTCTTACCAACAAACTTGACTTTCCAAACACGATGAGGTAGCAGAAGGCTATCCGGGCTGAAGGAACTCATTTTAGCACACATCTGCCCAAAAACTGACTTTGTACCATCAGGCCCAGCCAGTCCTCCTTTACTCCTAGAACGTTTTACCTATCAAATGAGCATATTATACAAGTCATGATAAGGACATATTTCAGCTGGCATCGATGTGCAGATCAGACCATAAGATTAATGTTTATAAAATACTAGTGCAGTTAATGAAATACTTCCAGAGATCCACACTCTATCTTGCATGTATGTAACATATACAGAGGAAGAATCAAATTTTAAATTATAGCACTGCGGTATTTTTCACTACCACCTAATATCTAATATCCATCCCTGGATATAGATATCACAGACTCCTACTGTGTGTCCTAACCATCTGCAAGGGGATGAAAGCAATTACTTTCTCAGGCTATTATGAGTCCAGAACGATTGCTTCTGACCTGAAAGCAAGATACACCTACACATTAAGGAAAAAAAGGTATTGGCTGTAGGATAGGCTGCTCTCCAACTTCTGCAATTGTTACTACCTCTGCGATATAGCTGTTTAGCCAACTACCAGTGATTACTGAGATTATCATCAAACTCCAGGACCTACATAACAAAAGAAAATTTTCAACTAATGCCTGGCCTGCCATGATCAGAGAAAGCACAGTATCTAGATGCTTTGACCACACATCCTGAACTGACCTGACAACACCAAATGATTGTTCTAGATGATTTCAATGACCTGAGATTGTTATAACTACTCAAGACAATCCCATCTCAAACACAACTCACAATGACGGTGATTTCTTTTTTTTAATTAAATTGAAAATTTGGAGGTTGATTAGACCTCAGTAATTTTATTGTTAGAGCTGGAAACTTATGCAAAAACAGTAAAGTGATTCATTCCAGCTAGACACAATGATCCTTACTAGTTCTGTGTACAACACTGCTGGCCTTCTTACCTAGATAAGGAATTTGTTTCCCCTTCACCAATATGTTTTTTGTCCTTAATTTTACACAGTTCATTGTTCATCTGCCTCTGCTCAACTTTATACCTGTTCTGTTCCTCTTTAAAGCAAATGGAAAGTTAGAGGGGCATGAGTGACAAAGTCTGTTGATAAAAGAATGCTTTCTTCTCTTTTTTTCTGAAGCAGCAGCTAAGATTTTGATCAGTTTGGTTGTTCTGGATTGCAATCCACCTCGTTAATGCATCCTGTCTTTCCTCATACATTGAATTGTCAAATCTGGATATCGCTTCCATACATAAGACAGATCAGAGGCTGGGTTGCTGGCCAGAAGTCTGAATAAGTGTTTTTCTTATATTCCTTACTGATAATAAGAACCAGAAGAAATGGCATGCAATGGAAAACCCACATATCTTGCTGCAGGAGATAAACATGAAGTGGACAAGAACATAAAGAGCACTTGAACAGTACAGAGAGAAAAGAAATGCAAAGTAAACTGAAGGCCAGAAAAGCCTAAAAATTTTTTGCCTTAATTATCTGCAATTCATAGTCTCAACCTGCTCTGACTGTAAAGGGACTCCTACAGTGCATGTAGTTCACCAATATCCTTGAGACTATTCACACCGAAATAACCCAGATCGGACCCACTTAGCTGTATTTGGTCCCACTCCATGGTAGAGTATGCCTCCAAATCCAGTTGTTCTGATGCTACATACTTAAAGGGACAATATCCACTAGACTACTTTCAGGTTTTCTTGAAAGGCTCACATACTCAAGTCCTTCTCATGTTTAGGGCATTCTCTATCAATAAAAGCTGTTTTTAATTCAATGAATTTCTAGAGAGCTTGAATGCCCAAGAAGTTTTAAGTTGAGAAATCACTGGGTCTTTTCTTTAAAAAAAAAAAAAAAAAAAGAAGAAGAAGGAAAGCACGAGTAGAAGCAGTGTGGGAATGCAGTAGTTCATTCACTGCTTTTTCAAACCTCAAACCTAATATGCAAATAAATCATCAAATGACAACACTACCAAACTAATATGCAGCAAAACAAAGTTTTGTTCAAAGATTAAAACGGCAAGCAAGCCTGACTGAACTGAACAGGAAGGCATGCACATTTACTATTATTATTGTACATTCAGTTTGTATTTATTCACTAGCAACACAGAATTTTCATTTGATCTGATCACTTAGATGCAGGAATGGTTAGGATTTTACTTCTAACAAAGCCATGTAAGAATGCTGTCAAGGATTATTGGCATTTTTGCCAGCACTTTGATATTTTGCCATGGTGACAAAGGCAAACCCCTCATATTAGAATTTATTAGTTTATTAACAGTAAAACTGTTCATTAAAAAATGGCAAAAATCAACACAAATTTATTCAGGCCACAATTCTACTACAGGTGTTTTAGCTTTGTATTGTAGAGGTCTGCCTTGCTCATGTTTCGGAGTCATCTCCTCTAGAGACATAAGTAGCCTATTAGATCTACTTTAGTGAATAGGTTAAATAGGGATGGATATAGCTCTCATTTAATACATGCATCACTAAACACACTTAGATTATGCAACATCTCAAATTTTAAAACACAGGCCCAGCTTTATTGCTACCGAGATACCTTTTTAGCATAAAACAGAGTTAATATGTTGATTAGAGCCACAGAAGTATTTTCATAAAGCAATCTGCTATCAGAAGATGCCACATTGTGAAAACCAAACGTCTTCTGGATCAGAGAGAACTGCAGCAGCTCAATAGCTGCAGTGGAGCGTGGGAGACAAGTTTGAGAAACTGCCTCTGCAAATAATCACTTGCTCTGAGCAGAACCATTCCAACAAAAGAGGAAAGAAACTCAAATCAATCTGTAATCTGGTTAAAACATTTAGGTGTGATGATGAAGACCAAGACTTAAGGTCTTTCTATGAAGCTGAAGAACAGATCCTTATACTTGGATCTCTCAGCCTCACAACAGAGCACCCACAGAACTACTGGCCATCCCGTGAGACCCTTTCTCTAATTTCACAAGAGCGTGGGGCAAAAGAATTCTTGCTTTCCTGCAGGTATGTAATGGGAGGGTTTTTTTTTTTAATCTCAAAGTTCTCAGCAACATGAAAAGCTATTTCCTATTCAAATCTATTTGCACTACTATCTATGCCTGCATAAAACCTGAAACATTAGCTTAAATGAGCAATTCCTTATTTATCTCACTATAGCATCAAAGATAAAGATGAATGATACCTTTCATGCTAATTCTAAGCTACTCAGAATCATCTCAGAAGACTGGAGAAAAAAAGAAAATGAAGAATAAGGATTATTTATRGGGAAATAGAGAAGAAATGCACAAACAGAAAAGAGAGAAAGTAGTAGTGCTCTAAGAGAATGGGGTTTTCTCATCAAGTGATATTACAAAACAAAACTGAACAAATAAAGAAAATACTTGATACCATGTCACCTTATTAAAAAGAAAATCCAGATTAACAGAAGAACTATATCTAACATAACACTGCAAGGCAACTAGGAAACTGGCCTAAAGGGAAAGAACAATTATTACACTGAAGGAGGGTGGTTCCCAGTAGAGAAGCTCCAACAGCTGGTCTCAAGACTAATCTTATTCAGTACTTTAATGAATGAATGATACAAAATGTTAAAATTTGTTAATGAAATTTGGGAAAGCACCCAAATGCAAAATCAGCCGGGGGGGGGGGGGATGACTGGATACACAAATGTTTGGACGCTATGTAGGAAGAAATGGATAACCTTAACTGCAGTAGCAGGAATGAGAAGAAACGTAGTATTGCAGTGTAAAGCCACACACTTAGAAACTAGTAAGAATGTTTCCTGAAGGATAAGAGATTATCAGCTGTAATCAACTAAGGAAGAGAAAAATTTGCTGTTAACATAAAAGACCTCTATCTATGAAGAAAGTAAATGCAATTCAAGGATACGTCAGGAAATCAGTCTCCAAAAGAGGTAGAGAAGTATCAATGCAATAATTACAAGAGCACGGATGGGGCCCCCATCTGTACCTTGAGGTTTCAGTTATCTATGCTCAAACTGAAATGACATAGAAAAAAAAAGCATTATAAAAAGATCAGGAGAATAGAAAGACTATTCTACACAAATAGACCAAAAAAGCTTAGCTTGTTCAGTCTARGAAAATTTAGGTTGACATGAAATGAGTGTTCTTTAAAAACACATTTGGTAATAGAAAGGACAATAACAAGGAAGAAAGGAAATTATTTTAACTGAAGAATAACACTGGTAGAAGAACAACACTGGTAGAAGAACAAATAATTGAACTGGCATATTATGCCCAACTTAAGATCAGAAAATTTTTAATGATAATAGTGAGATTTTGTAACTTTCATTTAATAAGGAGCCCTAGTAAAGAGGAAGAAACTATTCTTAAAGTGGAATTCAATATATCCAGAAGTGCAACATTCCTTCCATGATAGCAGAGAACATTAAACCAGGATATCCTTTTCAATATTATGTTCTTAAAAGTATTCAGACTCCATAATAACTAAAATTTGTTCTCCTTTTAAAAGGAGGAAATTCCTTTTAATGGTTGTGATAATCTCTCTTTCACCCAAAGGCATGATACGATTTAACAGGATTATGAATGTCTCTGCCTACAGATCTTAATAACACACGGTCCATTTGACATCCCGTTAGCTAGGCTGGTACTTAACTACTAGATATATGTGATCTGCTAATAAGAGAGGGTCAGTAAGTGAGCTTGAGCACTGGAGCCCTGTCCACACATGTATCTGTTGGTTCACTTTCTGGCTCAGTTTTAGACTAATCCTATTATATCTTTCCAAGGCAAAGCCCAGCTGCTGTTCTGGGACAGCTCACTTCAAGGACCGCTCCCAAGAGGTAATGCAGACAAAACTGCATCAAGTTTGGTTTCTTCTGCCTTACACAGTCTTCCAAAGGTACCCCAAACAGCCTATCTGCATTCAAGCTTGCCCTCATGCTATACCTCAAAGTATAAAACATACCCTTAATTTCATGCTACGGAAACACCAGACTGGCACTCAGGTGGGCTGCAGCACAGCCCTCACATTACATTTCAGACCCTTTGAACAGGAAAAAACATGTAAAAAATAACTAGGGCCTAGAAAACAGCCAGAGCTAAGTAGTATGCAATATGGATGTGACTTGCTAAAAAGCAATCTAGTACATGTAAAACTTGACCTCAGTACATGGGAGTGGTGTCTAGCTTGCTTTTATGCAGCTAGTTAGACAGCTGCTGTGTCCAATTCTGATTCTTCAAAAAGACCACTGAACGACATAACTTCAGGAAATATTTTCAAGAACAAGTCAAAATCTGCAAAACAACTTTAAATTAAAAATTCATCTATTCATTTTATACTAAGGAAGATAAAGAAGTGAATTGACTGCAGAATATAATATATAATCTGTAAGGAGAAGAATTTTCTGAAAGCAAAGAAATCTTAAGTCTGCCTGAAGTTAAACAAACTCAGACTACAAATAAGGTGCAAGTTCTTAATATTGACAACAATTAGCTATTTGAGACTACGTAATGCAGCTTTTAATCTTTACTTAAATATTATAAAGGATTAAAATACTGTAARCAAGAATCCACACCCTCATTCTCTGCAAAAGCTAACTCAAACAAGAAATTGTGACCCGCACTTGGCGCTGTGTGTTCAGGCTAGATGATGAACACTATCTCTTTTAGCTTTCACCAGAATAAACCTAGGACGTACCTGTGTTACAGCAATATTTCACTTCCACAGAAGCTATGAAAAAGGGAAGCCCTGCAGTTACCAGTTCTTTTCTGGATTTAAAGAGAATAAAGTAATGAACTGGAATACAAAAGCCCACCTTTACTAATTAACTCAAAAGTGGAAACAAGATACTAGGAAATAAGTGCAACTTATTCATTYGCTTCCTGTTCAAAGTTAAATATTTGCACTGCTTGTTGGACTTTCTGAATTCACAAGAAAAATGGAAAAAGGAAATTATCTGGCACACTCTTCAGCTTCCACTTCCTAAGTAATAAACTAAAACAACTCACTCCAATCACATAACATTATCTGGAGAATTTTTAAGTACCCATAAAAAAAGGCAAAGGAATATAAAATAGGGGCCAGTCCAAACAGAATATATTTCAGTTCATTAAGTTCATTTTAACTAATTAGCCAAAATTTTCAGTTTCTCTATTCTAAACTTACAAAGAGTAGCTTTTCTTACTTTTTACAGTATAGTAAAAAAAACAAACAAAAAACAACACCACCACCACCACCACCACTAAAAGAAAGAAATGCATGAGGAAGCCCAAGCTTCAGTCTATTTAAATGAAAACAATGTTTTACTATTCTATGTTACAGAAATACTTATGGAAAAAGACATATCTGGCCTAAGGCATGACATTACATTTTCTAACGTCAATGATTAGGGAAAAAAAGCCCTTTTATATAAAAACAATTCTGTGATCCATATGACCACATGTAATGACCAGCAAAGGACAAGAGTTTATCATCCTGATTCTAATTACTTTCAAGGGCATTTTTTTTCATGTTCTCTGTTATGAAAGCAACAGCTGAATAATTCATGTGATCATTTGGGAAGATAAGAAAGAGATCAGAACCACCACTCCCTCAAATAATATAAGACAGTATGTTTTGAAAAAGTAGTCCTTTGTCAAGCAGGACATATTTTGCTCATTATAGTCCAAATAGTATATTTAACATTTCAAGAAGTGCCCCTTTCCCCTCAAAAAAACGTAGACAAAAATGTACTGAAAATAAAATGAACAGCCCTTGCTGCATTATATTTTCTGGTTCTCTGATATTCCAGCTCTTCAGTACTCAGATATCCAGACAGCTGAAACACAAAGGGACTTAACAAACATAGAGCACTGGGGGCTAAACATACACACTACACTCAAAGCTTTAGCTTAAGCTACCTGTATCCTGTTGAGCTCTACAACTGGTCCATGCTGACGATCTCTCACCATAGTTGCTTGCACAACTTTTCTGAAAGCTGCCTCCTGAAAAAGGAAAATACAAAAAATTAAAGCAGTGGCAAAACTGCAGTCAAATAAGAAAGCTGCACATATTTCACAAATAAACATGTACTTAGTCCAACCCAAGAAAAAGACTGAGATTCTACAACAGAACAGAGAAATGCATCCTGCAGTACTATCCCTTCAGCAATTTCCTTCTGACTACATCACAAAATGCTAGTAAAGGCTCAAAGTCTCCAAGTCTTTCTTTAGAAGAAATGGAAATAAACATCAAATACTTCTGAAATACTCAAAAATAAACAAGTAGGCAAGAGCAGCACAAGATAAAGTTGTGAGATGTCAGTTAAGGAGCATGTTATTTGTGCTAATACAATTCAAGTCTGAAATATTTGGGATACTCAAAATAAAGAAGTCTCACCTGTATCACTCATAACTATGGCTGGTAAGATTTTATCTCATCGGATTCAGTTATCACTAAGCAACCAATACGCCAGTGACTTCAAGCATAAATTAGCATAAATTTATATCAAACTAATAAATGTATATGGAGAATAAGTACATCAGAGAAAAACAATCAAAAAAGCCAAAGAAGAGACCACATTGCTAAGGAAGGCAATGAATAACAAAATCAAAAACAAACTTTTCATGCAAACTTAAGCACCTGAAGTTCACTAACTAAAGATTTGGCTCAATTTTTACACTGCCAGTTTCAAGTAAGCTTTACCAGAATTTTTAAGTCTTTCGAATCTCTGAATGTAGCCTATCTAACTTGAATTCCTAGATATGAATACAGCATCAAAACTTTGGTGTCTCTGTTGAATAATTTTGACATTAAATATGCCGAATATCACATTTATTGTATACCTGAAGCCCTTCCACAACTGTTGTGCAGACTCAAAAGTAAATAATGTTGAATGTGCCTTCTACACATCTATTCCTATACCTAACATCATTTACCTAAAGCCTCTCTAATTAGTAGCATTAAGATTTACAAGAGTTGTGAAGAGTATATCTAAGATTTCCCTTTGCTTTCTTTTACGTGGGTTTTGATGAAATATGAGTGGTCTTTTCTTGGTCTGGCAAGCATGAGTTCTGCTGGATTTCTCCACTACCCAATTTTTTTGTGGTCTAGAGACAGAGACTTGTAGACAACACATGTTAAGGAGTCTAGTTATAAACCACATGTCTTATCTAGGGACACAGAACAGCTCTGCAGAGAGAAAGCAAAACATTAACTGCTCCTATTTTAAAATACATCTCACAGCAGATTTTGATTGTTAATATAAGGTTATTATTCTTTGTTAAATTAAACAAATTCTTATGATAGCAAGAAAATTCAGAACCAAAACTGATGATCAAACTGAAGGTCAGTTATCTTTTTAAAGGCTTTCCAGATCTGAAGTTTTGAATTAGTGTTGCAGCCTTCAAGACTTACAATTAAATGGATTTCCTCATGACTGACTTTCCTTATGACTATGAAATTCTTTGTTTTTTTACCATTTGAGACTGAAACCCTAGGAATCCCCATCTGAAACCCATTTGTTCCTGCATACAGCTATTGTCTCAACTAGTATTACCACCTGGCCATTACACCTGAAACGCAAAAAGCAGACCAACACCATAATGACACCTATCTTGTGTTTCCTTAAAAGCGTATTTTGATAAATACCTTCCCCTGTGATATCAGTATTCCCCGTAATGTGTCAAATCCAACTGAGGGTCCTTGGCCAGTTTCATCAAGTCGTCCTTCAAGATCAAACATTGGAATGCAAGGACAGAAGAGTTCAGAAATGTGATGCAAGAGCAGAAGTCTGTTTCTCAATGAAATGATGGGTATTTCCTGTAGATGATTGTACTCCATAGGAACCTATGGTAAAGCAATCATATCTGAATATAATTTGGAATTATTATATACTGGATCTTATTAAACAAACAGAACAACAATTCTATTCCTAAATTTGTATTCTTAGAAATTCAGATATTTGTTTATTCATGCTATCAAAAATAAATACGAGTTCAGTTTTGTATAAAATATTAACAGTATTCCCTCTAAACAGAAAGTTCCTGAAAGTATTAGAAACATGACAGTTATATTTTTCTTGTTATTCCAAATCTTACAGTTTTCTTTATCCATAAATAGACACATTTTACATCCTGTCATCACTATACCCAAGCATTATGCCCCATCATTGCAGCAAAAAAATTCAATGAGGGAGAAACTGAATATTCAAATAGCAATCTCCTAAAACAAAAGCAAGCAGTAAAGAACCCACTTGGAAGGCTGAGACTTCCATAGCTGGAAGATGGCACTCACATTCCTTCCAATTTGCAAACTAAGTTACTGTTTAGAATTGGATAGGTAATGAATGAAGAACCTTTCTCACCTCAGAAAACCGGAATCTTTCTTCGGAAATATGGAACTAAAAGAAAGTAATTGGTTCAAGCATGAAGTGAAACAAGAGCACGTTAAACTTATGCAGGGATTTAGAAAGGAAATACATCTACTGAAAGATTAACAAGAAGCATACTAAGTATGTTTAAAGTCTGAATGTTATAAGTCAAAATATTACCTGTGTAGGGAGCTTGCCAGCATTAGCAGGTTTGCTGGTTGACCAAGCTAAAGTATGTGCTGAGCCACAGGCTACTCTGTTGATCTTTTTACCCTGAAGTGCTGCAACCAAGCGCGGTCTCTGGATAGCATTAGTTGTTCCGTCTCCAAGCTGTCCTTCATCATTATCTCCCCATGTATACACTTCCCCTAAAACAATAAAAATAATTACTCCTTCTGAAGCTAAGGCAAAAGCTGTATTTTCTTTTTATTAGCATTTATAAATCATTTAACCCAATGAGCTCTTGTTCTATAATCAAGATTTCTAGGCTTGCCTGTAACTCTGAAATCCACTATCTAGTAAAACTTGAATGTCAGAGTTAGGATCACATTCTGAATGTCTGTACAGGAGATATTATGAGGTACGATTACTTCCTCATAGTTTGTACAATCATTTAAAGTTCTGTACAAGAACAGGAGGAAATGATGGGGTAGGAGAAGAATAACAAACACACCAGAAAGAGTCTGTATTTGATAGTTCTATAGCCAAAAAAGCTGATGTTTAAAAAAAGAATAAGAAAAGATTTAACGTTCTGTATCAGAAGAAAAGATCCTATAATAGGTTGTATTACTATAGAGGACATTAAAACGGGTGCTTACTGTTGCAAGATAATTGGAAAATACTTAAGATAGCAACCTTGTTTCTAAGCATTCATTTTGTGCAGCTATATCCTATTTCACCAGCACCTATAAAACACTCAGTCATTGTGTAGACTGGTTAATTAAATGGGGGAATGAGTTTCCTACAAAGAATATTCAGTATCTCAAGCTACTCTGTAAGAAGCAGTAGCTTGCATCATGCTTCATTTACCAAGTTAAACACCTCAGCAGGTTCAGAAAACCCTCTTTAAAAAAAAAAAAAAAAAAAAAAAGCTAAGTGCATTCATTCAAGTGCTTGACCAATTTGTAACTACTTTTAGAGCTCTGTATTTTCTGTTGACCATTAGCGTTTATAAAACTTAGTTCTTTATTTTTTAGTTAAGTAACTAAAAATCTTCAGCTGGGTTTACGTGCTCATTTTAAATCAGTTATATACTTGCTGCTAAAGAAATATGCAACAACTGCAAACACACACAGAAGACCAGCATTTCTAGCAAGTGCATCCTACCAAGAGCTGACTAAAAAAGAAAGTTTAATTTTTTTTCGAATTCAGTATTGAGAACTAAGTAATGTATTTGTTCTTTATACCATCTTCAGTGCAGCAAACACAGTGCAAAGACCCAGTAGCAATCGCAATGACTTTCTTTCCTTGCAGTCCCTGCACTTGTCGTGGTCTTCTCACGTGGTCATCAGATCCGTGGCCTAAACGATGATAATCTCCTTTGCCCCTGCACAGAGAAGGTACAACATTTCAAAACTGTTCTTATTCTTGGAAGAATGGGAGGACAGACAGTGTGTGATATTTTGCCTGTAGGTGTAGTAACAGACAGTCCAATAACCAAAAATATTTGATATTTAGTAGAAACAGTAAGGTTCTGCCTCCAAATACTCAACATTAATCATCCCTAGCTTAAATGACATGGGTGTGATTCTACTGACACCGTAAAAAAACTTCAAGTTGTTGATGTGAAATGTATGTAACATATATAGCCAGGTAACGCAATCATGCAACTCTGACTCCAGTCCATTGTTGATACTTATTCAGTGTAGGTCTTTTAAGGTCTGATAACCT
The DNA here is from genome assembly GCF_003343035.1 of Apteryx rowi. Classification (NCBI taxonomy): domain Eukaryota; kingdom Metazoa; phylum Chordata; class Aves; order Apterygiformes; family Apterygidae; genus Apteryx; species Apteryx rowi. The sequence continues at coordinate 90,457 of NW_020450485.1, read as the reverse complement.
TGGCAAGCTTTTTTTGTTCCTCTTAAAAGGATCAAGGATCAGAGGCATTCAACTGCAAAAAGAGTAAGTTTACCGACCTCAGAAACTGGAACTTAAACCTTATACAGTTTAAAGACATCTCTAATGTTACAGGCAACAAGCTGGAGGGGGATTCTGGGAAGGCTTTTTGTTTTCTTTTGTGTTTTAAACACTCAAGTCTGATAGTTTAAATTACAAAAATTAGAACTGTACAGAAAGATCCAAACCATGAAYTAAAATCAACAGCCTAGGACTATTGCCATCACAATCTAGGCAGAATATTTATAATATATGAGAATGTTATTTATGCTGTTTTCTTCCACACCACATGACACTTCAGGCTTACACTTTTACTGACCTACTTAGGACTTTTGCATCTTGCAGTGGTCAGTGCCTGGAATGACAACTCTGAGCTCAGTTCTCTAAGACAAAATACTTGGTCTTCTCACTCAAATAGCAACATAAAAAACTCCACAAAACAGTAGATTTTATTATTAATCAAGACAGAGGAACTCCTAAAACGTTTTTGACATGTGGGAGATTGAAACAGTAAAGACAGAATAACACTAGTATCTGTCATAAACCAAATTACATCTAATATTGTAAATATGACTAATACAAAATGCTTACCAGGTATATACTGCTCCAGATTTGGTAAGAGCCACAGAAAATTGTGATCCACATTCTACTTTAACCACTCCAAGGCCTGTGAGAGAATCAATCTAGGAAAATAATATCAAATGAAATCAAAATTAAGCTGTCTCGAGGTTCACAGACTGCACTGTGTTAGGTAAGACTTAAGGAAAAAATAATGTGCAAGTGTGAGAGTGCCTATGTATATTTATTAATAAAAATGCATATGTAGATCATTTCACAGAACTCCACTCTATTCGTCTTTCTACCATCTACTTGTTAAACATTAAAAAGAAGCTCAGATTCAGAAAACTGTTGAAGATCTTCTCTAGTATGTTTTCCCTTTTAGTTACTCACTAATTGCCCCTTCTTTCCCTATCCTATATGAGATTAATGAGGTTTAAAATATAAATCAGCTATTTTCATATTGAGTCACATCATGCAATAAAAAACTATTATTTGGGATAGGCTAGTGGACTTCAACCTTCAGGAAAGAGAATGGGGACTCCTGCATCCAGGTAATAAGGTTTCATTCTGGACTAAGAATCTAAAATCCACTGATCACAGGTAAACACAGTGAGACCCCTAAACATTTTTCAAACAGCATTAATCATCGTTAACAAATGTTGTTATTCATATCAGATGGCTACATGGATTTCGTTGTTAATACACGGAGAAATTCCAAGTAAACCAAGCATTCAGGTGAAAAAGTTTAGTATAAAGCAATATTGATGCCCCTTTCTGGAATGAAATTGTGATTTCAGCAGTATGCAAATTTATTAACACAAGGAAATATGAGTTGTTGGGAGAAATATACTGTTTTGAGAGTCATCAAAATTAAAACGAGAATATTCCTGGAACCAGCAATATTATACGAAGAGAAAACCTGCAAGTGCAACTTTATCAGTCAGCACAAAAATTCAAGACCAGTCATTTTATCCTACAAAGCTCTTTCTTAACAACAATCAGGAGAATCCAGATATCCCAAGGTTGGTGGAAGTTTGCACATATTGACAAATCGCTCTTCAGCGTTCTCCACTAACCTCACAGAATCTAAAAGAATGAAGAAAAAAAAAAAAGTCAGGTCCAAATACCTTCATTGGTACTTTACAGCCATCACTGCCTCCTCTTCCAAGTTTTCCATAATCTCCATCACCCCAGGACCACACTGTATCATCATCAGTTAGGCACAATGTCTGTGCATCTCCACTGCCACAGGCTATATCAATCACACGATAGCCCTGGAGAGCTTCCACCTGAAAGGCAATCACCATTTTTTCTTCACAGTAAGAGACTCGGTCATTTAGTTTCACAAAACAAGACAACCCAACTGGGAGAGGTTCTTCATGAAAAGTACAGGTCTGACACACCTCAGGATCAAGCAAATAAATGTAAGTCAAAGGGCCTTGTACTTCTCAAGCCAACAAAATGAGAATTCACTGTATATTTTAAGATGGATTATTCTTTAATTGGTGAACTACTTAAAATTATTTGTCCTAGAAAAAAAATCAGAAAAAACTCTTATAAAACATGGGTTATCAAAGGCTATATTCTGTTTACACAAATCCAGGCTCTTTGGTTGAGTATGGTATACACTAAATAAGAATGCTTATTTTCAAGTAGCCTTTTAGTAGTTTACACTTTTCTAGCACTTACATCAGAATCTGAATTTAATCAATAGTTTTAACTTTTGAAATGCTGCCATCTAGTGATGAGGTATGAAACTTGGATTCACGAGGTGAAAGGATGCTGACCCACATAAACCACATCCCCTTCATTCTCACCCCTATTTGAAATAAAGGATTAGAGGTAGTCCAATTCATCATCAAGATCAGCATGGAACTTCACAAACTTCAATTCATCTAGAGCTTAGCTATTTTCATACAAACCAAGAGCATGAGTGGAAAAAAAAAATGAGTAGGATAGGCTGGTAGATTTGGGGCTTTTGGGGAAAAGGAACAAGAGCATCTGGAAACAGGTGATAAGGTCCCAAGGTGGACTAAGAATCTATAATACCTCATTCCACAAAACCAAGCACTGAAAAAAGTTAATACGTGCATGACTACATACAAACACATACACACAGCTATGAATAAAAGTTATATACTTAACATTCAATTCAGTTCAACTAATGTAATATTATCCTCTTGCTRTATTTCCAACAGAACATACGGAGTGAAATGAACTGTCAGTGCAAAGGCAGGACGGTTYTGTTTAATAATACTATTCTAACTTAAAACTATCACAGCCTACTCAGCAGGAGTATTACAAAGTCTGAATTATAACAATTCACCAGCTAAATCAGTATAACCCACTATTTCTATATCCAGTACTGTCCTTCACAAGTTTTCAAATTTACCACTTAGGAAGAATCAAATGGAAAGAGCTAGATTCATCATCTATAATTACTTAACTCAAATTTGTTTAGCAAATAGCAATTAAATACTTAGGATAAATGTTTTTATTAACACTTCAGTATTTAATCATGAGAATTCAGAGTATAATTACTATATCAGGAAAAAAGTAGTTTGCAAGTGACTTTAATTATCTATCACTGTAATCACTGGTATATTTTTTTTCGGAAGTAAACAAAGAGGAGAGCTAGCAGACAAAGAGCTCACTGTTTACTGTCAATGGAAACACTCCTGGGAAGGGATGGAATTACTTATTGAGGAAAGGGTTAATTTATTTTGGAGGATCAGAACCACAACAGAACAGGACTGGGGGTTACAATGGCACATAACTGATTTATAATTGCCATGTTATAACTTTATTACAGGGTCCAAGTGCCACTTCATAGTTTTTTGTTTGTTGCTTTCAGTGTTTTGTTTTTTAAAGTCTTTCTCCCACAAAATAAATTCTTTATAAGCTGTTTAGTGATCTCTAGCAAAGTTTTGCAGCTGCACTTTCACTTCATTCTTTTAATCCGTTCTCGTTTTACAAAACAACCAATTACTGTTGATTTCCTACAAATACATAGCATCATTTATTTCTTCCTTTTATTCTTTATAGGCAGGAATGCAAAAAATTACTAATCAGAAGTTAAGAACTGGCACTAAGATTGTATAGAATGCCAACAAAGATTTCTTACCAGTTTAGGTTTTAGCTGGTCCTCACTATCTCCATGCCCAAGACGTCCGTATCTTCCCTTTCCCCATGTATAAAGGTCCCCTGCAGCAGTAATGCATGCACTGTGTGCTCCCCCAGCAGCAATATCAACCACTTCTATACCTCTCAGAGATTCAATTACACGAGGTCGATCACAAGGGCTGAAATGGAAATATTTGTCRAAACAGCACTTTTAAAATAGAGCATTCATTTTCAGCAACATATGGAGAGAGCATTTTAAAATGAGCATAAGGACACCTAAAATAACAGTATTTATTTTTGTTCCAGTTTAAGATCTTAAAGTTTAGGTTTAAATAGTCATTCAGAAGTATTTTTATAGGCCTACAAAACCCACAAGTATTTACCATATATTACACTACAGCCTTACAGGTAAACTAAAACTACAAAAAATTTTCCCTTAAAATTAAGTCAGAGCTAAACATTTACCTTGGAAAATCTGCCCTATTTAATACACTTTATTGAAATTTCTAGCATAAAAAGTACTGTTATCCTCCATAAACTTCAGCGTTCCTCTTTCTTTTTGCATCAGAATGTTGCTGCCACTAACAAACAACAGAACTTCTTTTAACTTAGGCAACAGCGGATATGGACATCAGGAACAGAACAGCAGTTCTGCTCCCTACAGTGCTTTGAAGTTCTGAATATCTACAAGATGGATCTCAAATGAAATCCAGCGGACCTTAGCATATATAGATGTGTTAAAACACAATATCCAATCACAGAAGTCAGAGCGACTGTTGATCTGAAAAATGTTTTGTGTTTCTCTACTTTAAACATGTACATCTCCATGTCACTATCTAACGCTGGCTTGTATTTACAGGCAGTACTTATATGAGGCTTCAAATACGTAGCAACTATAATAAATGCTCCACTAATAGTTTTTTAAAATAACATTTCAAAACGTTACCTTCTGTTTCCATGACCAAGTTTACCATCTTCTGCTTCACCCCAAGAATAAACCTCTCCCTCAGAAGACAATGCCAAGCAGTGCTTTCCTCCTGAGTTCACTGCAACTTTCTTTATAAACACGTGTTGAATGGATTCCAGTAAAGTTGGAGTAGAAACTGACTCTGTTCCTCCAATTCCAAGCCTACCACCTGCTCCATATCCAGTGGCATACAGCTTTAAAACAAAGAATAAAATTTAATGTTGTTTGCCTCTTGAATAAAAACATTCATCATAGCTGTACAGAAGAATTCTTAATGTATACTAGAATATAACTAAAGGAAAGTCCCAGAAGTTTCTTACATGCCTCTGTATTTCTTGAGAGCTCGGGAATCTGTGTATTAATAGCAAGACTTTCTCTCTTTCAAATTAAAAGTAGCTTTGTTTTAGGATTTAATATAAGCTAGCAATGTCACTGCATATTCTATACTGAAGTTCTTAAGCATACGAAAAGGAGAAGAGGGAGCTGTGTTTTCATTTTGGTATTCATAATGCTCTAGAAGACATGATGGTCTAAGGACAAAGGCAAAACAAGTTTAATTAGTGGTAATATTGTTTTTCTCACTAGATCAACTAATGTGGATGGAAAAAGCAGACAGGCTTTCGGCAACATAAATTCCTCTTCAAATCTGAAGCAGGAGAGGTCGACTGTAAACTTAAATACACTCTGAGCAAAACTGCTCAAGTATGCTTCCCTCTCTTTCCCTTAGAGACGACCACATTACCATCCAAGGTCCCTTCCTTACTCACATGTTCTTTACTGCATAGGCACTAACTTTCTTTTCTTCCAGGAATGGCCTGATATATATTTAATTAAATTCGATACAACCGCTCTCAATTTAGTATTTAGCTTTGAAGTCTGATGCTTCCTTGTCAGACCTGAAGAAGGTCTTGTGTCTCTACAAATTGTCTACTTTTCCAACTCTATAAGCTGGTCTAGGAAGAGAACAGTTCTACCAACAAATGCAACTGAGACTTAGTTTTGCTTAACAGTTGTTCTACATTCACAGGAGCTGCTTCCCATGACAATTTAGATGATCTTTCAAGCCCAAACAGGGAAAACTCAGCAGCTGTAGCATGTAACCATTCAGTTTCACAAAAAGGCTTTAATCTGGTATGCTCAAACATACTATTTCAGGCACATGTATATACATTCCGGAAAACAATTTTCCATACTTCTTTTAAATCAACACAATCTAACCTTAATTAAGAAAAAATTAAAGGAGACATTTCTTGTCACCAAGTTTCAATCTGACTATATTATCAAAATCTGATTTCTCTTACATGAAATATAATTCTATAATTATACAGAGAAAATTCTAATCCTAGGTTTTTAAACTTTACCAAAAATATAGGTTTCATTTTAAAAGATATTCACATATATTTTCCTTCAAAATAGAACATTACCTACATTTGAAAGCAGAACACACAAATTTTTTGTACTTCACATGGCAGGAGTGAAAATAAGGCTACATTCAAGTCACTCTGAACTATCACTGACTTAATGGAATTTATTTTAAAAATTAAGGCTAGTTATGTAAAAGTATCAAGACGCCAGAGCTTTGTGTGGTCACTTTATAAAATCATCTATCACCTGTAGGTCTCCTTCACACATTACTATTCTAGGTTTCTTTCTGTGGAAACACATGTAAACACAGTTGCTTCTTCCCCTTCCATTCCATAAATATAGTTAAGCACTGCTTTTCACCAGCTTTTTGTCTATCCTAAAGCAATCTCTCTCAACACAGTAATGTTGAGCAATGCCATTAAACTCTTTCATATCCTTTTCTGAAACATTAACAGGGATGATACTGACTGCTGAGAACACAATCATTATAGTACCTCACCAGATGAACTTATCTGTTTCAATAAGCTCTAGCTTAGATTCTTGAACATATCCTTAACACAAAGCTGTCATCAACATCAAAACAAAGACTTTGTGAAATTTGTGAATATTTCCCCCCTCCATTCTTTATGCTAAGTCTCCTCATGGTGCTCCGTTTCATTGAGGATTTAAGTATCTACAAATTAGATTCTGCAATTTCTAGCTTCCAGACTTTTAGCCAACCTAGGACAATCTTAGACTTCAATTACAGCTCCCTCTTCTGAAGATGACACAATCATCTTCACCTTTTCCTCTCTCTCCTGTTTTATGAGATACTGTGAGTAAGTATTACTTGTATTCTGCTCTCTTTTTGAAAATTTGATTACAATTTTGGATTGAGAACTAAAATATGCATGCCTTGTTTCATGAACTTATTAATGCTTTAGTACATTGGATTCCTAGGTTGCATTGGCAGAGTTGGTATCCTTTTGGTTTGGTTGTACATGTTACGCACATTACTTTTGATTCAGCCAAACCCATTCTGCCTGAGAGGATGAAATTTGCCAGGGCAGTCTAACAAACAATAATTTATTGTATCCTTACTTTCCCATCAGCAGTCACTGCAAACAGAGTCTGTTCACCACCAATTAACTGCACTGGTCTAAGGGTGGCAAGAGCTTCGCATGGAGTTGGAACTTTGACTTTTGCCCCTTCGATCCCTCCAAGCTGTCCTCTGTGATTATGACCCCAACCATAAATAGTTCCACTGCCTCCAGCTGAAAGTGTCCAATCATCTGGTCGCCTGCAGAAAATTCAAAACACGGAAACAAAAATGATAAAAGAGCTTTTAGAAACAGAAAGTTGCAAAAAAGATCAGTTTATCATTGTACAACAACGAAGTGTCACAAGACCAAACCAGTGACAGTTGAAAGAAATAACCTATTCATCCATTGGACAAGCTGTTCATCCTGTTCTCTCTTAAAGACATCATGGCTCTCATGAAGAACATCCATATTTTCATTATCTGCCATTAATTCTCGGATTTTCTTGGCTACCTGTAAAATATTTTGAATTAAACATTATTCAAACTACCAATTACTCCTACCATAGCTGGCATAAAATACTTTAAAACTCAGCAGAGTTTTTTTTAAATGGAACATTTTCATATATTCCATGAAACATTTAAAATATTTCTGCAGTACCTCATCAAGGAAAAGGCGAGGTAATGGTGTCCTTTTATCAAGAGCCACAGCAACCCTAGATGCCATGCAGTATCTTCTGAACCAGGCCCATTTGTGTGTCTCTGCACAGCAGGGGAGGGTGTCCAATTCTAGATCACAAGCAAGAGCCACAAGCACCTGCAAACAAACAAAAAACATTCTAGAGAACACAGTTTCAAAGAAATGTATAGTGTAAGGGACATCAAGAGCCATCTTCATTCACTCTCACTAATGAGACAGCATCAAGTGTACCCATGCAATCTTTATGTATCTAATCTCTTCCAAACCAGCAATTTTCACAAACCCTCTCTGAAAAAAACTCCTAGGAATAATTATATTTTTTAATTACCTTTTCTATACTAAATACTATATGCTGAACTTTTTACCCTCCTATTTCTAACCTCTTTCCTCCAATTAAATCAATTAATTTATTGTCTTATTAGTGAACACGGTGAACAATGGATCCCTTCCTCCTGTAAATCTTTTACATATTTTAAGAATTTATTTTCCTTAAGCTAGATAAATCCAGTTCCTTTAACTTTTTACTACAGGGCAGGCTTTTTTAGCCTTTTATTCTTGTTGCTCTTCTCTAGACTTCCTCAAAGAATTTATAAACAAGCTGAAGTATAGGCTCCAAAACTGAACCGCCTTCCACTTGAGACATTCTCATTTGTTCCAACTACAGGTAAATAAAACCCTTACAGTGTTTAAATAAACAAACAAATGAAAACCCACACAGTACTCTTATTAGGACAACCCAAAAATCAATTGTCAAAAATGTAATTTAAACTGTACCCTACTATACTTCTGAGATGTTTTTTTGAAGTACCTATTTCTGCCTAGCTAGGTATTCCTCATCTTGTATTTGTACATTTGATTCTCCTCCTTTTAAAAGCTGTATTTTGATTTTGTCTTTATTCAATTTAGTCTTACTAATTTCAGAACAATTTTTCCATTAATTCAAAATTCATCAATACACCCTTTACAAGAAGTTTCTGATATAAGCCTAGATAAGCATAACAGCTCTTGGGTGAAAAAATCAGAAAGAACTGCACTATTGAATTATTTACTGTTTGAATCCCATTACCTTAAAGAAAGGGCTGTGAAGCAATTGCTTGCCACCTCTCACAATGGGATCTTCATAGTCAAACTGTCTCTGCAAAGCTTCTGGAAGACCTTTAACCAAAGCAGCTAAAGCACTGCCTGTGAAACTCTAGAGAAACCACGGAACTAGAGAGTTAGTGAATACGTTTAACACACATATTAAGAAAAGTAAATTATTTAGATGACCATGACAAAACCTTAATAACTAACTTTAATTTGGGAAGTTATGTGAAATATCATTTCCGTCCTGTTCCTTATACAAAGTTTTTTCTATTGCTTTTTGGTAATTCCAGAAACAAGCAATTGCATGGACACAGAATCTGAATTAGCTTTTTTTCTAAAATGAAGTCTCTTTACAGACTGGCAGACTTATGGAAGAAGGCTGGCCATTTGCACATTTCCTATTTCATGATTAAAAGTGAAAGCCTTGTACATCAAGGCGAGCATTTTTAATGCTTCATATAAGTCTGAATGTGAAAAATGTTAGCAAAAAGCACCATTGGCTTCTTACCAAAGTTCGTGTTTCCCCATCATTATCCCCCAGAATCCGGTTGATGTTAATAGATTGGCCAAACTCTGTTGTGAGCAGCTTCCGTAACCTTTGCAAGGCCCACATTCTGTGGCTAGCAGCTAAGGAAACATAAGCGCACAAAAAATGCAGGTGCTTTGAACAATCATTTTAACTTCAAACAAATGGACTTAATTTTAAGACTGCACCTACCTAAGGCACTCAGTTGAGCACATGCTGCAAGAGAAGCTGCCAAGCGAGGAACTATACTCCTGTTGGAAGCAAAATTTAAGCGAAAATCCAACAAACACGTAACCAAATCCATTGAGGGACATGAAAGAATGCAACGATCTGAGAGAAGGTCTTTAGGGCCTGCAAGAAACAAAAAGCAAAAACAAAGAACAAAAAAAAAGAAAGAAAGAAAGAAAGAAAGAAAGAAAGAAAGAAAGAGAAAGGTGGGGAAGATTTGTCCTTGGACTGAAATAAGAATCAAATAAGAGCAGAATTTATCTGAGCAAGTACAACAATTTAGAGTGCCAGTCTGTATCTGAGTTAGTCCATACCGGCTCCCTTTGAAGGGATGGGAAGAGGCACTTTCATAACACAATTCAACATATTCCAAAATAGGTGCCTAATAAAAATATTAAAAACAAACAAACAAAAACAACACAGCTGAATTGTGCCTCAGAATTTTCATTGATGGAGAGGCAGACTACAGCGACTAGGTTGGATAAGCTGCATGAAATTAAACCAAATGAATCTCACATAATCCCCACAAAACTAATAATTTCAATGAAAAACTGCTCTAAATGCCTATACAACAAAACATTTTCATCTCCTCCCTACGTACAAGTGCACCTTTCAAGGCTTTTTCTTGAAAATACTTACTAAGTATGAATGAAAGTGTTTTCTATGGCATGTAAACCTAGATCATGCAATAAATGTAATTGTAAAACAGAATAGTAAATCTACTCTCTCTCCCCCCCCATAAAAATGAGATATGGTACCTTACCTGCAGCTGGCATGATAGGGTAAACAGTGAATCGCCATCCCCATCCATTCACAGAGCCATCACTGATGAACTTCCACTTTAATTCATCCCCTGGAATTCGCAACTCACTAGACCAATCTGACCACTCACGACCTGTTACAGCAGGTAATAGGAATATCTTCATCTATACTGACTGAGGTTTATTGAAGCCACTCACAGATAGCAACTTCCCTTTATTTATGACTATATATTATAAACATCACAATTCCATTCAAGAAAAAAGTTTTACAAAGCATATGAACACAAATATAAAGCATCTACAATCCAAGAGAAATTATGATATTATGATGTTATTTTAAGTAAAATTAATTCTTAAAACAGGTCAATTAGCATTGCTAACAGATGTCCTCAGTAGTTTTAACACAACAAAAAGACATTTAAGAGACCTAACTAAAATCCACTGTCCTATTTTCAAATGATCTTTTCACATTACAAAACTTGTATCAACATACAGATGAAATAAAGCTCTAGGGCTTTTCCAACCAAGAATCCGATCAGAAATAGCTCAGCAATGAAACACATCCACATGTTCATCCAAAACAGTTTGGGGAGAAAGGGGTCAAGAGTAAAAGCTCATGACATGACTGTTATTTGACAGAAAAGTCAGCACAGGCAGTAAAAAYTGTCTTGACTGTATGAAATCTCGTATTTCCAAAATTAAGAACTTGAAAAAGAAAAAAGCTACCAAAAGAAGCATCTTTTTCCCAGTTGTTTCAATTTGTTAATACATACTGTGATTATACAGAAATTCACACATGGTGGCTTAGGTGCTAGACACTTACATTTGCACTCTAATTGCTCTTAGGAAGAGCATATAAACATACATTTCTGAGAGATTCTATTGTAGTCACAGACTTCAAGATTATTCTTGCATGTCTGTAAATAGACTGCACATATTTGTAGTTTAAAACAGAACATCAATTTACATAGCTTTTCCTCTTTTTTATTGGCATATCTCCCACTATAAGTCGAGAGAGAGAGAGAGAGAGAGAGATTTACACACACATACACTCGGTGCACTTCATTCAGCATTTAACAGTAAGTCACATGAGACACTTTTGAAAAACACTAATTCTCCTAACCTGATCGGACTGAAACAATTCTGTTGACACCATCCATGATGGTGAGGGGGTCATGACGCCGCTCCGTAGAACACTGGCGATCAAATTCTACTCTCAGTCCTTCAGCACCTAAACAGCAATAAAGAATTTACACACTTCTAAAGAGCAACCAATACCAAGAACAAATGCAGTATTTTAGAAACCTACATGAAATCAAACACAATTATTTGGAAGCCATATTGTCATTACACTCAAGCGTGCACATGTTCTTATTTTTATTAATGATATTATTTGTCTGCAACTTTTTCTCTCCAAAAGGCTTCCATCAGAGAAAGCACACACGAGTTGGAGCTAGTATACACAAGACTATATTCGGAACATTCCAAACTGAAGTTGCAAGTTGAAGTTGCAACAGAAAAAATGTTTACTTACAGTTAAGGTAAATGTCAAAAGTTACAGGCAACAGAGAGCTCAGTATKAAATAACATACTGAAGAAAGCATTAAGTGAAATTACATCATAGAAGAAAAAAACAAAAAACAAAAAAACATTTCCTTAGGCTCAAGACTAGGAGATAGGCATTCAATTACAAGCTCTGAAAATGACTGTTTAATTCATTCTCAGCTTTGCAACTGAACAGAAATCATGAGTGAAATATAGCAGCAGAGAAACACTGCATGGAGAACTTAAACTCAGGAAAATGTGACATTTTATAGGATCAGGATGTCCATGCAGCATACAAATGTCTTAAGAAAAATTTCACTATAGCGTTAGGATACACAGTATGGCTTTGAAAGTTCAATACACATTTTTGGAAGCTGAGGAAAGATTCTGTGCTTGCAGGCTTTCAAGCAACTCAATTTTAGTAATGTAACTTTAAGAATTCTATACCTGGTATTTTAACTGTGCCACTAGTAGATGTATCATCAGTATATGGATGGCTGCTTTCTACCACAACTGGTTGTGAAGAAAGGCGACCACTTTGTGAATCAGTTGCCACATCTTCTAGTTCAGTAACACACAGCTCCAGTAGCATGTCAGCAACCTAATAAAGGAAAAATATAGACACAACTAAAATCAAACTTATCTTAATCCAAGAAACCTAAGCCAAATATTGTTC